>NW_015389056.1:110331-127605 GCF_001527695.2 Protobothrops mucrosquamatus | reverse complement strand
TTGTTTTGTTTAGTTTTTTTTCCCCACTTTGTACAGATGCAATTTAACAGCTCATAAATCAATCACTACTTGGAGAAGGTTTTCCCCCTCCTTCTCCTCTTCATTGAACAGATGTCTTCTTTAGGGACTTACATATAAATGCGGTTAACCCATCTCCACCAACTCTTGTTTTGTTTTTTGTTTTTTTGTTTTTTTAAAACTTTTTTGCTAGTTCTCAAAGAATGTCAGTTGGCGCAGCCGTTTACTAAACATACGACTTACTAATAGATGCTAGTTTCTAGATCACTTCTCAAATGATGCACCCAGAAGGGTGGGGGTGGGGGGGTGGGGGGGTTGGCCCACTTGCGCTGTCAAATAAATAATTTATTTATTTTTTTAAAAAAATCCAGCTATATCATAATATCCTGCTCTATGGATTAGAGAGTTGGTCTCTGACAGAAGGCCACCTGAAGAGACTAGAAGCATTTGAAATGTGGATTTACAGGCGGCTGTTATGTATAAGCTGGGTTGACAAGATCAGAAATGAGGAGGTGATAAGCCACCTGGGAAAGCCAAGGGAAATCATCAAAACAATTAAAAAATGAAAATTAGAATATTTCAGACATGTGATGCGACACCCAGAAAAATACGGCATACTCCATTTAATCCTCCAGGGAAAGATTTAAGGCAAATGAAGTCCAGGCAGAAGAAGAACATTGTGGCTTCAAAATCTAAGGGACTGGTTTGGACAAAACTCAGCAGCACTTTTTTTGTGCAGCTGCTGATAAAAACAGGATCGCCAACATGATCGCCAACGTCCGATAACAGATATGGCACAATTAGAAGAAGAAGATATCATAAAGCAGATCCTATTACAAAAAAGCATCTAGCAGGATACAAAATTGGTCAACAGATTTTTGTAGACAGTCCCCTTTTTAATGATTTGGAATGAGCAGCATTCACTGGTCAACTCCTCATTTTAAAGGAAGGCCACTCTCATTCTCCTTATGTAACAGAATCTTCTGGCGTTTCTGTTACATAATGGAGGAAAATTGGTTGCAAATGAAGGCAAATATGCGTGTCCCAGGGTAGTGTTGCAGGATCCAATTTGGATCGGTCACCAGGACCAGAGGGTTTAGTCTTCCGAGCTTTCGGACTCATGCAGGAGCCCATCCTCGGGAAACTTCTTGGAAGATAAAACATCTGGTCTCCAAAACTGGTTGGTTGGTTGGTTGATTATTTCCAAGTTTGGTAATAGACAAAGCAGCTATTAGTTTTGTCACTGCACTATGCAGAAATATAAAGTGAAAATGATTATATTCCAAAAGTTCCATTTTGGCTCCCAGGTTGCATGAAGCTAGGTCCTAATTTTAAAAAAAAAACCTCTTTGGTAACATCTAGTGATCATTTGGATTTTTGCAACCAGAGTTGGCTCACCCAACACTCTCAAACCAATGCTAAAAACAGACTAAGTGTATTATGAGTCTTTGTGGCATCAACAGGAGCTAAGAAACAAAGCTGTCCTTGCTTTTTATCTCCATTCCACTAAGAGGCTTCCTTGTTGAGCTTTTGTGGTTTAGGCTGCTGTTAAAGATATAAATTGGGTCAGTAAAGAAGACAAGTTTTTCTAATTTCTCTGCTAATTTTCAGCATATGTTTAACGTCCAAATTATAAATTGCTTAACCACTTCTGTGAAAAGATATGTAAACTCCAATATGCATATTTCCTTTTGAAAGGTACCATTTCATTATTCAAACATTACTTTTTCTCTAGGCTACAATCCCCAAACCTCCATATTTCATTCTCTTCCAGCTTCTAATTGGCCTCTGGTTTCATGCTTTTAGAGTTATAATCTAAAAGATTTTTGCTACATATCCATTTAACATTTACATTTCCCATTCTCTATTATCTCAGCCTACCTCTATTCATGATTGCTTGGAAGTAAGTTTCCTTGCTCTAGACTGATTACCAGTTGGGCTTAGATTAGGCTGGTTGAAATCAATGAGATTTAACTTAGTGTGAGTTAGTGAAAAGGGAGAACTGAATACAGAATAACAAGAGTTGGAAAGAACCTTGGAGATCTTCTAATCCAATCCCCTGTTCAAGCAGGAGACTATACCATAATGGGAAATTGCCTGTCCAATCTCTTCTTAAAAACCTCCAACAATGGAGCACCCACAATTTCTGAAGGCAAGTCATTCCGCTGATTATTCTCATTGACAGAAAATTTCTCCTTAATTCCAATTTTGATCTCTCTTTGATAAGTTCCATCTGTTACTTCTTGTCCTGCCCTCAAGTGCTTTGGAGAATAAGTCAACCACCCCCTCTTCTCTGTGATGAACCCTTAAATATGGGAAGACTGCTATCATGTGACCCCTAGTCCTTCTCTTTGTTAGATTAGACATATCCAGTTCCTGCAACTGTTCATCATAGACTTTAACCTCCAGTCCCCTAAATCATCTTTGTTGCTCTTTAACGCACTCTTTCTAGAGTTTCAAGATCTTTTTTTTTTTAGAAGAGTTTGATAGTAGAGGCATCTGATAGGAGAGCAAAGGACAAAAAGCACCACATCATTGTGACATATTGTGCGCCTGCATGATGATGTCAGAAAGAGAGAGAAACAGAGAATGGGGTGGGACTGTGGTGCAGTGGTGCTTTGGTTATTTTGATGAAGGAAGGCTTCCAAAACAGTTGCCCGTGCTTCAAGGAGGATTTAAGGGAAACTAGGTAATTGTCCAACTTAGGTAGGGAAGAGGAGAAAAAATAAAATAAAAAAGATTTACAGGTAGTCCTCAGGTTATGGCCAGAATTGGGACCAGAATTTCTGTTGCTAAGCAAAACAGTTGTTAAGTGAGTTGTGCCCAATTTTACAACCTTTTTAGCCGTGGTTGTTAAGCAAATAACTTCCCTTGTTAAGGAAATCATGCAGCCATAAGTAACTCCCATTGACTTTGCTTTTGGGAAGTCTTGTCCAGGAAGGTCGCAAATGGAGATCACATGAACCTCAAATGCTGCAACTGTTGTAAATACAGGATGGTTGCCAAGCGCCCCAATTTTGATCATGTAACTCTGGGGATGTTACAATGGCTGCAAGTGAGAGTACTGATCGTAAGTCACTTTTTCAGTGCTGTTGTAATTTTGAACGGATGCTAAATGAATGGTTGTATGTTGAGGATTACCTGTGATCCCAAAGGTGCATTTTCATGAGGCAACTGGACTTTCTTGTTTTTCTTTGAAGACATTTTGCTTCTCATCCAAGAAGCTTCTTCAGCTCTGACTGGATGGTGGGGGAATGGAAGAATTTATATTCCTTGCAGACAGCTGGTCATTTGCATTCTTTTAGAGAGTCATTGAGGCCACTTGGAGGTTTATCTGTGTCCTCAGGATCACCTGGGTAGTGCAAATGGGTGTGCAACCTTTTTGAAACTGCTGAAAGGACTGTGTTATAGACTGGAGATAGATGATGTCATGTCCCTCCCCCTCTATTAAGAGGGGGCTGTTCAGTTTTGACATAGATGACCTCTTTGACCTCTCTTTCAAACTAGCGGTCCTCTCTGTCCAGAATGTGGACTTTGCTGTCTTTGAAAGAGTGGCCTTTGTCTTTTAAATGCAGATGGACTGCTGAATCTTGTCCTGATGGGTTTGTTCTCCTATGTTGTGCCATGCATTTATGAAGTTGTTGTTTTGTTGTCCCAATGTACAGATCTGCACATGGCTCACTGCACTGTACTGCATGTACTACGTTGCCCATTTGCACTACTTAGGTGACTCTGACGACACAGATAAACCTCCAAGTAACCTCAATGACTCTCTAAAAGAATGCAAATGAAGCTTCTTGCCTGAGAAATGAAACATCTTCAAAGAAAAACAAGAAAGTCCAGTTGCCTCGTGAAAAAGCACCTTTGGGATAACTATGACCTGGACGACTAAGAATTTACCTGCAATGTTTAAGAAGCACACATTGAGGAAGAAGGAAATAGAGGAGGAGGAAGAGGAGGAAGGTCTGCCAGGTCAGAAATCCCTTGCTCTGTCCTTCCTTCTCTGAGACACAGCCAAGAATATCCCTTCCCCAAACAAAGTGGACAATCATTTAAATATGAGCCAGCAGTGTGCTGCAGCTGCCAAAAAAGCCAACACAGTGCTAGGCTGCATTAACAGAGGGATAGAATCAAGATCACATGAAGTATTAATACCACTTTACAAGGCCTTGGTAAGGCCACACTTGGAATACTGCATCCAGTTTTGGTCACCATGATGTAAAAAAGATGTTGAGACTCTAGAAAGAGTACAGAGAAGAGCAACAAAGATGATTAGGGGACTGGAGGCTAAAGCATATAAGGAACGGCTGCTGGAATTGGGTATGTCTAGTTTAATGAAGAGAAGGATGAGGGGGGACATGATAGCAGTGTTCCAATATCTCAGGGGCTGCCACAAAGAAGAGGGAGTCAAGCTATTCTCCAAAGCGCCTGAAGGCAGGACAAGAAGCAACAGGTGGAAACTAACCAAAGAGAGAAGCAACCTAGAACTAAGGAGAAACTTCCTGACAGTTAGAACAATTAACCAGTGGAACCACCTGCCTCCAGGAGCGATGAATGCTCCAACACTGGAAGTTTTTAGGAAGAGACTGGACAGCCATTTGTCCGAAATGGTATACGGTTTCCTGCCTGAGCAGGGGGTTGGACTAGATGACCTCCAAGGTACCTTCCAACTTTATCATGATTATTATGATTAACTTTATTGCCTTGTCTGTTTGTAGAATTTTTATTTTTAAATCTACTTAGAGAAGTATTTTCGAACATGTTGCTTAACGTTAATAATTTATGAACGAGAGAGAGAGAGAGAGAGAGAGAGAGAGAGATTTGATATTATCATGAGAGATACTTAAAAGGCACTCCAAATAACTGGTATGCCTTTGAATGCACAGTACGAAATCTGGGGAGCAGGTGTTCGTAAGCCTCCTGGAGTTCAGTAGCTTATAGAAGCGATGATCACGGTATGAAAGGAGAAGGGCTTTGTCTTTGAAACTGGGCATACGGCTACTGGATACACCTTGTAGGACTAGAAAATTTGGTTAGGAGGATATTTCCTAACTCGGGGGGAAAGGAACTTTATTGGAGGATAACGAGCTTGGCAGAATCAACGTGAAATCAAGGGAAGGCACCACGAAGAACAGCAAATTAGACATGGAGCTGTATCGAGAACCCACACTAACCACGTGCTCCATTATCAAAGTAAGAACCCATCCTCCTACCAGATGACCTGTGTAAGGACCTTATTCAGACAACCAAATGTGCACTGAAAGCAAACTGGAACACCAGAAAAAGAAAACAGACCCTCTGCACAACATCTTCCAACCAAACGGATGCAGATAGCCCTCAACTTACAACTACACCACAGTTCAGCCCAACCTTTCTGTTGCTAAGTGAAACATTTGTAATGTGAATTTTGTCCCGTTTTGCAACCTTTCTTTCCACACTTGGTAAGTGAATCTCTGAAGTTGTTAAATTAGCAACATGGTTGTTAAGGGACTCTGGCTTCCCCCATTGACTTCATTTGTCAGAAGGTTGCAAAAGGAGATCATGTGACCCCGGGACACTGCAACCATCTTAAACATGAATCAGTTGCCAAGGTGAATTTTGATCACATCACCATGGAGATGCTGCAATGGTCATAAGTATGAAAAATGGTCATAAACCACTTTTTTCAGTGTTGTTTTAACTTTGAACGGTCACGAAATGAACTGTTGTAAGTCAAGGACTATCTGTACTCAGGCAACTTTGTCAAAAACACCTGACCTGTCAACCCACTATAACATAACCCACAAAAGCTATGAAAAAGGTAATACTGCCATATATCAAAAACATCTCAGAAATAACCAATAGGCTGTTACAACCATATGGCATCACCACAACACGCAAACCAACTAAACCAACTGTAAAACATCTTAAGTAAACTCAAAGACCTGGTAACCCAAGAAGAGGAAAAACAGGAGTCATCCACAACAATCAGTGCAAAGAGTGTAACAGCCACAATGCAAGATAGACAGGCAGAAGATTAGAAAAGCACATCCATGAACAACAATGAGCAGTCAGAAGACAGAGTGAAAACATCTTAATCTCATAATCCATGGACAGACTCAACTGTGAACATCCGAGATCAAGCTAAATCCAAAAAACTACTTGGGATTTCCTGGAAACTTGGGATTCAGACAAACCAGCCATTAATAGACACTTAGAGATAAACCACATCATTCAATAGACCCAATTAAAAAACCTAAGAAGGAAACAAAAAGCCCAGAAACAGATCCTCTCCAGAAACCAACACTCAGACAAGCAGAGATTAACACTAGACAAACAATCAAACAGAAAAGAATGCCCTAATCAAGGAAAAACAAGGGAAAAAAACACATGCCCACCAACGCTGTCAGGACAAGGTACTATATAAACAGGGAGAAAACTCCCACTGCCTCAAACTGATCCTTACCTAGTGGGGTAATGTAATATCTTGAAGAAAACAACTAACTACATAGATCACCAAGAATTCCAAAGGCATAGCATGTTTAACATTTTACACAGTTTTTTTGATGTCAGATCAATTGTGAAAAATATAGACAAACTTCCAGATTTTTTTTTTTAAATGGGCCCAGGGTAACTTTTCTTCTTCATCCACAAAATTGGAATGCTAACAATATGATTATAAAGACAAAACACATATTTACTTGTAATAAATTACAGAGTAGCTGATTGAAGTCCAAAGCTATTGGTTTAGTTGATCCAGCTGTGATGTGTTAGTGCAGCTCAGACAATAAACTCAGAAACTAGCATTTTCTCCCAATCATTGAAAAGAATAGCAGTGCTGATTAAAAATGGGTTGTTTAATTTATGGTCAATTGCTTATCAAAGCCCTCAATGATTTATCTTGGCATTTCTGTGGTAAACTGCTTCAGGTTTCAAAACAGCAGTTTGAAAAATCCTGCTTTCCTGGATCAAAGTCCAAAATTAGAATCTCAGCAATGGCCAGGTGATTGGGCAGGACACCCTCCTCTCCCTTATAATATGCAGGTTTTACTTCCTGAGAAATAAATTGTAAATAATGGAGAGAGCTATTCAAAGAAATTTTCTCCCTGTTTTGTAATACTGTAGGTCAAAGTCAAACAGTAAAATTGGTCATTGAACAAAATACTTTTATTTTTACAAGGCACCTAATTAATTTTCAGACTCACTATAACACTATGTGATACTGCTCTCTAGTTTAAAGTGTGTTTGTGTTGTAGTCACTATAGGCATCTTACCCATTCATAATTGATACTGGAGAATTAGAGGTAGTCCTTGACATGTGATCACAATTCTGACTGGCACTTCCATCACTAAGTGATGAAATTATTAAATGAGTCATGCCCAATTTTACAGTCTTTTTGCCCTGATCGTTAAGGCGAATCATAGCAATAGCAGTAGCACTTAGACTTATATACCGCTTCACAATGCTTTACAGTTCTAAGCGGTTTACAAAGTCAACCTATTACCCCCAACAATCTTGGTCCTCATTTTACCGACCTCAGAAAGATGGAAGGCAAAGATTTCGGCTTACTTGAAGAATCACTCGAATGAACAATTTTTATCAATATGGGGAAGATGGAGTGTTTATATTCAAAAGAAATATAAAGTGGTAGAATACAGGTTAGGTTTTTAATTTTGTAAGCTGGTTTATTTCTACTATTTTCTCTTGTAGATTAAGATATTTTGTAGAGTTAGAGATATTAGTATTTGTTTACTTTCATTTGAATATTATCCTGGGATTAGGTTTGGGAAGTCCGGGGGGGGGGGTTATTCTCATTGTGTTTACTTATGATTGTTTTTTTATGATTTATGATTGAAAAAATAAATAAAATTTATTTTTTAAAAAAAAAGAAAGATGGAAGGCTGAGTCAACCTTGAGCTGGTGAGAATCGAATACTAGAGTTAGCAGAATTAACCTGCAATATTGCATTCTAACCACTGTGCCACCACGTGTGATTGTTAGGCTAATATGTCTTCCCCATTGTCTTTGCTTGTCGGAAGCCCACTGGGAATGTTACAAATGGTGATCACATGACCCCAGGACATTACAACCTTCATAAATATTCATAAATATGGAAACTAATCAAGGAGAGAAGCAACCTAGAACTAAGGACAGTTAGACAGTTAGAACAATTAATCAGTGGAACAACTTGCCCCCAGAAGCTGTGAATGCTCCAACACTGGAAGACTTTAAGAAGAGACTGGACAACCATTTGTCTGAAATGGTTGGGCAGGGGTCTTCAAACTTGGCCCTTTTATGGCTTGTGGACTTCAACTCCCAGAATTCCTCAGCCAGCGTGCCTGGCTGAGGAATTCTGGGAGTTGAAGTCCACAAGTCATAAAAGGGCCAAGTTTGAAGATTCCTGGTATAGGGTTTCCTGCCTGAGCGGGGGTTGGACTAGAAGATCTCCAAGGTCCCTTCCAACTCTGTTATTGTTATACATGCCAGTTGCCAAGTGTCCAAATCACGATCATGTGACTGAAGGGAGGTTGCAATAGTCATAAGTGTGAGGACCAGTTATAACAGTTGCTAAACAAATGGTTGTGAGTCAAGGCTGTCTGCATGTACACATAACAATGGGGTGGTTGAAGCCTTTTTGATATTTTTTTACTGGCTTCTTGGTTTCCCTTTTGAGAGAAATAAGATAGTAGTAGATATGGCAAGTCTTGTTTTGTGCATTTCCTGAGAAAATTTGTGATTCATTGCATGGTTAAAAATATTGGCTTAATAGGCCACAAAGCAGTTTTTAATATGGGAGCCACATTAAACAATTAAAAAAAATACAATGGCAAGGGAACTAAGTTTGTTATTTTTAAAAAAGGGGTTTTGTGTTTTCCTTTTTATAAACTATAGTATATTGGATTATTTTCATTATTGCTCAATTAAATATGTTTTCAAGCTTATAGTGTTACTTAGCTATCCTGAGCTGTGGATAGATGTTGTAAATTCTTGTAGGATTACTAGAGTTAATTTTGAAAGTTTCATTAAAGCAAGGAACCAGAGGGGAAAATGCTCCTAACTCTAATATCTTTTATTTGATCAGAAGAAGAAAAAATAAAGTAGTGGTGATATACTTAAGACCACCCCAAAAAAACCCACCTTTCTCTCCTTAAAAAAAAAACATAAGAAGGGAAGAGAGAGCAATAAAACCAAATAAGCCAACATAGGCTGAAGACCTTTGAACTGGTTGCATTGTAGGGTCCTTAGTGTTCACTGATCTTGGTCATTTTTTTTGCACATGTTTCATTACCAAACTAGATAACATCAGCCATGCTAGAAGGTAGTGGGGATTATAAGGAGGACTGTGGGATCTTCAATGCTTTCTGACCTGGATTGTTTTCTTGCAGATGTTTCATTACTAAATTAGGTAAATGACTTAGATGAGGAAATAAAAGGGGAACTCATCAAATTTGCAGATGACACTAAATTGGCAGGAATAGCCAACACCCCAGTAGACAAACTCAGGATCCAAAAAGATCTTGACAAACTGGAACAACGGGCCCTATCCAACAAAATTAATTTTAATGTGGATAAAATTTACATTTAGGCAGGAAAAATCAAAGATATAAGTACAGACTGGGCGAGACCTGGCTTAAAAACAGTAACTGTGAGAGGGACCTTAGAGTCCTAGTGGACAATCACTTGACCATGAGCTAGCAGTGTGCAGCAGCCGTCAAAAAAGCTAATACAATCCTGGGTTGTATGAACAGAAGCATAGAATCAAGATCACACACAGTATTAGTACGGTTTTATAAAACCCTAGTAAGACCACACCTGGAATACTGCAACCAATTTTGGTCACCATACTACAAAAAAGATGTTGAGACTTCGGAAAAAATTCAGAGAAGAGCAACTAAGATGATCAAAGGCCTGGAGACTAAAACATATGAAGGACGGCTGCAGGACTTGGGTTTAACTAGTCTAAAGAAAAGAAGAAATAGGGAGGACATGATAGCAGTGATCCAGTATTTGAGGGGCTGCCACAAAGAAGAGGGCATCAAACTATTCTCCAAAGCACCAGAGGGCAGGACAAGAAACAATGGTTGGAAACTGACCAAAGACAGAAGCAACCTGGAATTAAGGAGAAACTTCCTAACAGTGAGGACAATTAACCAGTGGAACAGCTTGCCTTCAGAAATCATGGGCGCTCCATCATCAGTGGAGATTTTTAAGAAGAGACTAGACAGTCACTTATCTGAAATGATATAGGTTCTCCTGCTTGAGCAGGGAGCTGGACTAGAAGACTTTCTTTCTTTCTTTCTTTCTTTCTTTCTTTCTCTTTTTCTTTTTTCTCTTCTCTCTGTCTCTGTCTCTCTCTCTCTCTCTCTTCTTTCCTTCCTGTTCATTAATCTTTTATTCTTCAGAACTAGTTTGATTTGAGAATTCAGATATTTTATAAACCCATTTAAAGCAGAGACTTTCCTTTGAAATTATTTTTTCATCTGAGGAAGGATGAAATTATACTTTTTCCCCTGACATGTTAACCATGTTAATAACAGAATCTGGCATAAAGTCTTCTAAACTCTTTATTTTCCCAGGGAGTTACTTTTAATTTTTTCATAAACATCCAATAAAGCGCCACGAAGGGGCACTGATTTCTTTTATGCTCTGGCTAATGAAATGCCAAAATGACACTCCAGGATTTTTCATATAGATTTCTTAAGCGTGCTGAAAAGTTCTTAATAGCCAACAAGGCAGATTCATGTTTATACTAATAATGAGATCCCATTTGTTTCTGGCATGAGGACAACCTAAAGACATCAACCACATGTTGTCTTCACAGCTTGTCAGATTGAAGATCGTGTGTTTTCAGTTGACACCACTTGAAACATTAATGCGTTTATAAAAGCAAGGTCCTCATGTTCTGAAGCATTCTAAGCAAAAGGCACTACTCTTGCTCACAATTATTAGATGAAAGACTAAAATAATTTTTGAACCTAAATTATTTAAAGGGTCATGGTGCTACCAGTGGTTAGAATGCAGTATTGCAGGCTAACTCCGCCCATTGCCAGCAGTTTGATCCAGACTGGCTCAAAGTTGACTCAGCCTCCCATCTTTCTGAGGTCGGTAAAATGAGGACCCAGATAGTTGGGGGCCATATGCTGACTCTGTAAACCATTTAGAGAGGTCTGTAAAGCAGTATAAAGCAATATATACAGTAAGTCTAAGTGCTATTGCTATTTCTCATAATTAACCAAGCAGACCTCAAAGTTCTCCAGCAACTTTTACTAAGAGTTACAGAGTTCTGCAGAGCTTTGGATCCGATTCCAAAACATTGCTTCAGAGTGTGTAACTATGAAAATGTAGCACCTATCTGTAACTCTTTAAAGCAGCTGCTCCACAAATAGAAGCAGCTGGTTTTGTTGTTGTTGTTTAAAAAAAGAAGTGTAGCTCGGTGCTATATTGGCACCTTTTCCAAACTCCAGAGTGAATGAAGCTGAAACATTGCAGAACCTGGCTTTATAATGACTTATAATCACAATTTACACTCGTTTACATCCATTACTTCTTGAGGCAGCAAATGTTATAGTGTATTGTGGGCCAAAAATACATCCTTTTAATTGTCCACCTTTAATTTCATTCAATGGCTCTAAGTTTTAGTGATTCTTCCTATTCCTTTTTATAAATTATACAGCTTCAACATATACCCATATTTTTAAAAGCTACAAAATTTAGTTATTATTACTTAGAATCCCTTAGACCACCAATAATAATAATAATAATAATAATAATAATAATAATAATAATAATAATAATAATAATAATAATAATAATAATAATAATAATAAAGTTGGAAGGGACCTTGGAGGTCTTCTAGTCTAACCCTCTGCTCAGGCAGGAAACCCGATACCATTTCAGACAAATAGTTGTCCAGTCTCTTTGTAAAAAAATCCAGTGTTGGAGCATTCACAACTTCTGGAGACAGATTGTTCCACTGATTAATTGTTCTAACTGGACATTTGGCCATTGAGGTGGGGTTTGAGAAAGGGATGGTTTAATGTGATGTTTCCTGCGCAAAAACTTCAGATCTTGCTTTGCTCTCTTACTATCACTCTCTCTCTCAATAAAAGTTCCATTTGAGACAATGCCGGTTTCAAGAGTTCTACTTGCTTGGGAGGATTAGTTGAGCCAGGACCTGACAACACCCTCCATCTCTCCCACACACATCATCAACCCCACAACTATCTCTCTGCTCAGCTTTTATAGTCAACAATTACTCTGTTGGCTAGGGAGAGGAGTTAAAGAACAGGGCAAGAGCAACACCGGTGCTGGCCTTTTTGTAGACAGCCTGTCCTCTCACAGCAGGCAAATACACTTTCAGATTACCAAAATTTGTGAGAGATGGTGGGATGGCTAGGAAAAGAAGGATGGCAATAACATAATGAGTTAAAAATGCAATACATCCATCCCTATAAATGCATATCCTGGTACAGCTCTTCCAAATTTCATTTACTTCAATGTAATTCATGAACTGAATTGACAAAACCATGTGATTGGTTTCTTTTGCACCAGGTTGTAATTTTTCATCCTGATCAACATTCTTATGGGTGCACGTATCTTTTTCCCCCTGTTTACACACGATAGAGAAATTAAGAACTATCTAAATTACAACTTTGGACCTTCGACTCTGCCATTAGGTCCAAACTCAGAAAGCCACAACATGCATGGAAAATGGTAATCGGGGATTAGGGCACCTCAAAGTTAGATTTCCTTCTTTCAAATTTGGAGTGTTTGAGCCTGCAGAAGGAAACCAAACCATCCGATGAATATATTGAATTGCAGAGAGTCACTAAATATAACCGTACAAAATAGTTCTGCGTGGCTTTTGCATTTTTTAAAATTTACCGACCTAGAATACATATCCTCCTTCCTATACTCCAGTTGTTGTTTTTTACTTACTAAAAAAAAATAAGTGGTTTGGGGAAAAAATAAAATCTGTAGTTACTGAAACCTAATTTTGAACTTTTGAGATACTAAGCCTCGCCTTGGGATTGCTGCTGTGTTATTCAAACATCCTAAGATCACAGCTTTTTGCTGAGGAAAAAAACATCATTAAAACCAACAAATTGGGTATTAGATGCTGTAGCACACCTTCTCGCCTGTTGCCTATTCCTTTTCACTGCAAGTGGCATAAATAGTTTAATGATAAATCACTTCTAGTATTGAGCAACTCTATCAATGCTAGGGGAAAATTCCTCTGTTTTAATGAGAACTGAACAGAGACGTACCTAAATATCAAAAGGGTTTTAATTAGATACCCTACTGTAACTACATCTAAATAGTGGGACGCAAAGTCGCTGAATACTTCTAATTACAGTCATTATTCTGTTTTCTTTTCTTGAGTAACCAGGTTCATTAATTACTTGGAAAAACATCAATGCTTTTATTTTAAAAAAATCTACCATGGATATTTCAAACTGCTTTCTATTTATATTCTGGTAGTCATACCCACTTGTGCACATATATAGAGAGAGAGAAAGAGAAGAAGCAAAAATGCTTCACATTAATTAAGCCATAGAAATAAATGTTACTAGGTTAAATTTGAGGATCTAGGAGGGTTCAACCTGAAAGCTGATGAAGGCTTCTATCTATTTTTTTTCTAGATTAGTAACTGAGGTCATTCCTTCCACCATTGTCACCACCACAACATGACAACCTGTCATTCAAGCATGCTCTCAAAATGTGAGATGTTCAACTTAGTCACTCATCTCTGCATTTATAATTAGAAATAGTACACATCTACAAAAATTAATGTCAGAAGGAACTCAGCCCTGTAAACAATAAAGCAAACAGCAAGTTCAAACAGGGATGCCAAAGATCAGAGGATTAGAATAGGATCTATGGTTGTGGGTCATGCTCATATGCTGTGGAAGAGAAAATGCTATAGGTTAAGGCAATAGAGTGGTATTAATGAGGTCCATCACATAGTAATAATAATAATAAAGTTGGAAGGGACCTTGTAGGTCATCTAGTCCAACCCCCTGCTCAGGCAGGAAACCCTATACCATTTCAGAAAAAATGGCTGTCCAGTCTCTTCTTAAAAACTTCCAGTGTTGGAGCATTCACCACTTCTGGAGGCAGGTGGTTCCACTGGTTAATTGTTCTAACTGTCAGGAAGTTTCTCCTTAGTTCTAAGTTGCTTCTCTCCTTGATTAGTTTCCATCCATTGCTTCTTGTCCTGCCTTCAGGCGCTTTGGAGAATAGCTTGACTCCCTCTTCTTTGTGGCAGCCCCTGAGATATTGGAACACTGCTTTCATGTCTCCCCTAGTCCTTCTCTTCATTAAACTAGACATACCCAATTCCAGCAACTGTTCCTTATATGTTTTAGCCTCCAGTCCCCTGATCATCTTTGTTGCTCTTCTCTGTACTCTTTGTAGAGTCTCAACATCTTTTTTACATCGTGGTGACCAAAACTGGATGCAGTATTCCCAGTGTGGCCTTACCAAGGCATTGTAAAGTGGTATTAATACTTCATGTGATCTTGATTCTATCCCTCTGTTAATGCAGCCTAGCACTGTGTTGGCTTTTTTGGCAGCTGCAGCACACTGCTGGCTCATATTTAAGTGATTGTCCACTAGGACTCCAAGATCCCTCTCATAGTTACTACTATTGAGCAAGGTACCACCTATACTATACCTGTACATCTGGCTTTTCTTGCCTAAATGTAGAACCTTACTTTTTTCACCACTGAATTTCATTTTGTTAGATAGCGCCCAGTGTTGAAGTCTGTCCAGATCCTCCTGTATCTTAAGCCTGTCTTCTGGAGTGTTGGCTATTCCTGCCATCTTGGTGTCATCTGCAAATTTGATGAGTTCCCCATCTATCCCCTCGTCCAAATCATAGATGAAGATGTTGAAGAGCACTGGGCCCAGAACAGAGCCCTGGGGCACCCCAGTACACACTTCCCTCCATGTAGATGCGGTTCCATTGAGGACCACATGCTGAGTATGACCAGTCAGCCAGCTACGAATCCATCTGGTGGTGATGCTGTCTAACCCGCATTTTTCTATCTTATCAAGTAGTAGGTTGTGATCTACTTTATCAAATGCTATAATAATAATAATAATAATAATAATAATAATAATAATAATAATAATAATAATAATAATAATAATAATAATAATAATAATAATAATAATAATAATAATAAAGTTGGAAGGGACCTTGGAGGTCATCGAGTCCAACCCTCTGCTCAGGCAGGAACCCTACACCATTTCGGACAAATGGCTGTCCAGTCTCTTCTTAAAAACTTCCAGTGTTGGAGCATTCACCGCTTCTGGAGGCAGGTTGTTCCATTGGTTAATTGTTCTAACTGTCAGGAAGTTTCTCCTTAGTTCTAAATTGCTTCTCTCCTTGATCAGTTTCCATCCGTTACTGAAGTCCAAGTAAATTATATCCACAGCATTCCTCTGGTCCACTAATTTTGTCATTTGGTCAAAGAATGCAATAAGATTTATCTGGCATGATCTGTTTTTGACAAACCCGTGTTGGCTTTTAGTAATGACTTTGTTTGCCTCTAGGTGTTCACTGATTCGTTGTTTGATTATCTTTTCCAGAATCTTCCCAGGTATTGGGAAGTTTTCTTGCAGACATTTCATTACCAAACTAGGTAGCATCAGCAGTGCTACTGATCGTGTTACCTCTTTCTCCTGGGAGGAGAAAGAGAGGGAGAGAAGAGGAAAAAAGGAAGGGAGAGGGAGGGAGGAAGAAGAGGAGGAGAAGAAGATGATAATATGATGATGATGATGCCTAGTGTGTTAATGAAACATCTGCAAGAAAACTGCCAAGCTCAGAGAACACAAAGGACCTCACAATTCAACCCAGAGCTACAAATATTCTCTTCTATCAGTAATTTCTCACGTTTCTGAATGTGCCATAGTTTCAGAGGTGTTTTTTTAGACATGGCATGGAGTAGAATCAGGGCAGGGAAATGATAATCTGATAATCTCAGCCAAAATCTATCGACAAGCAGACTTAATTCCTTCTTCTGCCAGAGAAAGATGCCAGGTTTCATCCAGAACAGAGCAGAGAGCAGAGAAAAGGGGAAAAAAAGCGAAATGTCTGGGAAACAATCGTGTATAGTCCCTTTTTTTTCCCCTTTTCTTTCTTTTTCTTTTTTCTTTCTTTTTGCAAAAAGTCGTTATGTGTACCAGCTTCAGTGTTCTTGAAATGTGTAATCTTGATGTCTGGAAAGGAAAGATCTTTGTTTTCGGTGTGAACGTGTTTAAGAACACTCTGCGCTTTCCAGCACTTTATTTCAAGTTCATTCTGCCCTTATGTTCACTGTAGAAAACTGGGTCAGAAAAGTCACTCTGTTCTAGGTAGATGCCAGTCTCATTTTTATGCTTTGTCTCTTTGGGAAAGAACTGACTCTTGTGCATAGGAGTGAATTTCATTACACACACACACACACACAGAGAGAGAGAGAGAGAGAGAGAGAGAGAGAGAGAGAGAGAGAGAGAGAGAGAGAGAGAGAGAGAGAGAGAGAGAGAGAGAGAGAGAGAGAGAGATCCACCACTGCAGTTTACAGAAGGAATTGACTGTGCACTAAATCAATATCCTACATTAGACAATAAAAAGAAATGCTGACGTTAACACGCCTGCTCCCCGTGAAAAAGGAACTTAAAGCAGATTCTGCCAAGAGGAAAAACATTGCTGAAACAAACAAAATTTGCGAATGGCGTCTCCGGGTGGCGGTTCAAACCCCTCTAAAAGCATCTGAAGATTGGACATCAAGATGAAAGTGAGTGCAGTTTGGATCAGGGGACATGGATCTTGTGGAATATGACGCTCTTATGTGTAGCTCTTGAGTTACCTGATGCATTCCTCTCTTTGGGAATCATATCATTGGCAGGACATCAAGTTGTATTGAGTATGCAGTCCCAATGTTGTGGCGTAACTATAGCCTGATGAGTAGGATTCTGAAGAAATAGATATCAAATCAAAGAGGTGTTTTCCAAATGCTTTGTGATACTGCTCTCACAGTCCCTCATCATGCTGTCTTAGTTTGATGGGGATGGTCCAGAGCTAATGGACCAAGATTGTTGGTCTTGATATTGAGGCTATAGGCACTAAGGAGTGGATGAATTGTTTTTTATAGTGAAAACAGTGGAACAACTTGACTCCAGAAGTTGTGGGTGCTCCAACACTGGAGATTTTAAAGAAGAGATTGGACAACAATCTCTTAGGGTTCCCTGCTTGAGTAGAGGGTTGGACTAGAGGATTTCCAAGGTCC
>NW_015389056.1:102784-105284 GCF_001527695.2 Protobothrops mucrosquamatus | reverse complement strand
AAGTTTATTCTGTGGTTTAACTCCCAAATAATAATAATAATAATAATAATAATAATAATAATAATAATAATAATAATAATAATAATAATAATAATAATAATAATAGTAAAGTTGGAAGGGACCTTGAAGGTCATCTAGTCCAACCCGCTGCTCAGGCAGGAAACCCTATACCATTTCGGACAAATGGCTGTCCAGTCTCTTCTTAAAAACTTCCAGTGTTGGAGCATTCACCGCTTCTGGAGGCAGGTTGTTCCACTGGTTAATTGTTAACATTTTAAATCATTTTGACCAGTAATGCAAAATCTGAATATGAGTGATGTTGCAAGCCTGAGCTTTCAAGTAAAGGTCACTGATGGTAGGGATACAGGTAGCCCTTGACTTACAAGGCTTACAATGTTTGAAGTTACAACAGCACTGAAAAAGGTGACTTATTTAGGTCCCTGCATTTATGACCGTCACAGCATCCCATTAGTCATGTGATCAAAACTCAGGCGCTTGGCAACCGGCACATATTTACAATGGCTGCAGCATCCTGGGGTCATGTGATAGCCATTTGTGACTTTCTCAGTTGGCTTCTGCTGAAAGCAGTCCATGGGGGAAGCTGGATTCACTTAACAACTGTGTGATTTGCTTAGCAATTGTAGTGATTTGCTCAACAACCACGGCAAACAAGATCATAAAATAGGGTATAACTCACTTAACAAGCTTAGCAACAGAAATCCTGGTCCCAGTTGTAGTCATAAGTCAAAGCCAACCTATAAAGTAATGGTGGTTCTACACACTTGCTTGCTAATTGAGATACATGCCCAAGTGTGTTGTGTCAAAACAGCTCCATGGGGTCTAAAAAAGCTTTTTCTTTCCTGGCTAGAAGTTAATTCATCAGATAATGCCAGCTTTTCCAATTACTGACATTAAAATATGAGAATTATTACAGGATAAGCACTAACTGCTGAAAGTTTCTGTAAAACTCCACACTGGAAAATATGCTATCTGCACTTAGATCAAGTCCTAATATATAACTTTTCAGAGAGAGATGTCAGAATGCTATCAGCAAATGATTTATAACTTTGGATACCAGCTTCTTTACACTGATTTATTTTTTTTTACTCCAACTGGCACTATTAGCATGAATTGTGGACAGAATTCTAGAGTCAATGGCTTAATTGCAATTGATTCTTATAGGAGATTAGGTCCATTTCATTACTAAATGCTTCATTTTTTTTGTAAACAATGCAAATATAAAATAACGGTAAAATTATAGCTTTCATGTGCAAATGTAACTGAAGTGATAGGATAATTATCAAAAGAATATTTATATTGAATATTGAAAATTTATATTCCTGTTTATGCAACCTAAAATTACGTTTGCCTTTTTTGCAACCACATCAAATTACTGCCCCATATATATTAGGAGCCATGGTGGCGCAGTGGTGAGAATGCAGTATTGCAGGCAAGCTCTGCCCACAACCTGGAGTTCAATCCTGACCGGCTCAAGGTTGACTCATCCTTTCATCCTTCCAAGGTGAGTAAAATGAGGACCCAGATTGTTGGGGGCAAGAAGCTGACTCTGTAAACCACTTAAAGAGGGCAGTATACATGTCTAAGTGCTATTGTGCTATTACTATTTTTTTCTGTTCTGTTCTGTTCTGTTCTGTTCTGTTTTGTTCCGTTCTGTTCTATTCTATTGCCATGGTGGTACAGGCAGTTTCGCAGGCTAACTCTGCCGACTGCCAACAGTTTGATCCTGACTGACTCAAGGTTGATTCAGCCTTCCACCCTTCCGAGGTCAGTAAAATGAGGACCCAGATTGTTGGGTGTGATAGGCTGACTCTGTAAACCACTTAGAGAGGGCTGTAAAACATTATGAAGTGCTATGTAAGTCTAAGTGCTATTGCTATTCCAGATTTTTTTATACAGATATTATTGCCAAGCCAAGTACCTTTCATCCTTTACATTGTGTTTGATTTCTCTTTCCTGAATGAAGAACTTTCCATTTGTTTGTGTTAAATTTCACTGTGTGATTTTTATCCATCTCTTTAATCGCTCAAGATCATTTTTAATTTTAAGATTGCCTTCTAAAGTGCTAGCTATCGCACTCAGATATATCATCTGCAAATATGATACGCATTCACTCCTGTATGTGAGTATTAATAAAACATTGAAGAGTACAGAACAATGGCCCCATCCTTTTAGCAACTTGTTTAATGAATGCCTCTATTTTAATGAGGAATTCTTGAATGTGATTTTTCAATCCAGCTAGGTATGCATTTTGTTGCCATGCCCACTTAGAACATACTTAACTAGATTGCTAATCAAAATGCCATGGAGCACTGCATCAAATGTTATGAAGAATTCAAATTGTATTATGTCTGCATTGACACAGTGTACTAAAGAAGTTGATTGATTGATTGACTGATTGGTTGATTATACGCCATCTAGTTGTTTTCAACTCCTAGCAAACTGCATAGATTGATTGTCTCCATGATGATCTGTTCCCTAA
>NW_015389056.1:101147-102702 GCF_001527695.2 Protobothrops mucrosquamatus | reverse complement strand
TAGATTGCTAATCAAAATGCCATGGAGCACTGCATCAAATGTTATGAAGAATTCAAATTGTATTATGTCTGCATTGACACAGTGTACTAAAGAAGTTGATTGATTGATTGACTGATTGGTTGATTATACGCCATCTAGTTGTTTTCAACTCCTAGCAAACTGCATAGATTGATTGTCTCCATGATGATCTGTTCCCTAACGGCCGCAGTCCATTCAGAACTGGGCCTTGGAAATGGTGGGCAAGTGTGCACATGCGAAGTTGTATTTGTGAAAGTGTCATGTGTGCCCAAAACCATCCCCTCTCCCACCTGCCACCTTCATTGCTTCGCCAAGCCAGAAAGGTTGGACATTACTGCCCTAACCTCTGCACTCATTGCCACTGCGCTCATTGCCACTGCAACTTTACCATTGGCCATTCTCTTCTTTTCTTTCCTTCCACTTTTCCCAGCATTAAGGGGATGACTCAGTGGTTCAAGACCTGAGCACTGTGCAAAAGGGTGAGCTCCCGTTCTTGCCCCAGCTCCTGTCCAACTAGCAGGTAAAAGCATGCAAATGTGAATAGGTACATGTCAGTGGGAAGGTAACAGTGTTCTGTGTGCCTTGCCGTGTAATCATGTTGGCCACATGACCACAGAAATGTCTATAGACAACAGTGTTTCCCTCGGCTAACAAAAGGAGATGAGCACTGCCCTCTGAAGTTGGACACAACCAGAAAGGGGAAACCTTTACCTTTATCTTTTTTTTTTCTCAAAAAAATCAATTAGAGATCCATTAAATCATCATGTTGTAAACTGGAAGCAATCCCCAAAACTGTTTTAAGTATTTGATAATACTTAAATCTAGAATCTTCAGTTTAAGATCAACTGGACGGTAGTTCTCTGGATTCCTCTTTTTCCCCTTGTTGAAGACAGAGATAATATTTGTCCTCTTCCAGGCATCCAGCATTTATCTATCTTCCAAGATTTATTAAAAAGAATGTGCCACCACTTTCCTGACCTTCAGTAAGAGCCTGAAGACCTGGCTCTGCCAGCTAGCCTGGAGATGGTTGATGGACTATATATATATATATATATATATATATAGTTAAAAGGTAGGCCAAAAAAGGTGAGAACACCAGGAGGATAAAATATATGAATAATTTAATATATTTAAATACTAGTAAACCGAGCTTTCGCCTGGACCTCCAGGCTTCGTCAGGGTGAGGGTGCTAAAAAAAAAAATGAGAGTTACTAATAGGGGGTTTGAACCCTCTGTGCATGGCTCCTCGATCTCGTGACCGGGCCCCCAAGTTCAGACCGCGTTACGGTATTGTGAGTCATGCTGTGTGTTAGGTTGTTTTTCTTCCTCTTTGTTACATTACTATCGTTTCTTGTTCGTTTCTTAAAAGGTGTTTTTGTTGCCTCATTTACTATTGGTTCCACATTGGTCTCACCTCCTGTTGTGGCAAGATTTCTCTTATTTTCATTTCTAGTCGCACCCGGTCCGGATCCTGTTGCAATGGTGCTCCTCTTGTTGTTGTTCTTGCGAGAGATCATATCACTACTTACTACATGGC
>NW_015389056.1:66781-100579 GCF_001527695.2 Protobothrops mucrosquamatus | reverse complement strand
AATAGTAAATGAGGCAACAAAAACACCTTTTAAGAAACGAACAAGAAACGATAGTAACGTAACAAAGAGGAAGAAAAACAACCTAACACACAGCATGACTCACAATACCGTAACGCGGTCTGAACTTGGGGGCCCGGTCACGAGATCGAGGAGCCGTGCACAGAGGGTTCAAACCCCCTATTAGTAACTCTCATTTTTTTTAGCACCCTCACCCTGACGAAGCCTGGAGGTCCAGGCGAAAGCTCGGTTTACTAGTATTTAAATATATTAAATTATTCATATATTTTATCCTCCTGGTGTTCTCACCTTTTTTGGCCGAATGACCAAAGACTCACATATAAACACCCGTGAAAACCTCAAAAAACATATATATATATATATATATATATATATGGTTTTACAACTTTTAACATCATAAGCCATCTAGAGATACCTTGCAGTGAGACAGGCCACAAACAAATTTAATAAACACCAGGAACACCAGCTGGCAGTCAAACGACACAATCCCAAATCCTTAATCTCCACCCACACCGACACCAAACAGCACCAGTTTGACTGGAGCAACACAAAAATCATCGGCCATGCTACCACCCGCCTCGCTCGTGAGCTCATCGAAGCCTGGCACTCCACAAGCAATTCCATCCACAGACACATTGACCTACAACCAGCCTACAAACCCCTCAGAATCCAAATCAACTCACCGCCAACCAGAGACAGCACTGACCCTCAACCAACCCACACGAGCCCCCTCCTCCCTCCCACCAGCAGTTCACCTCCCAATGATCCTGACATGATGGGTCCCCATCACAAGACCCATCACAAGACCCTCACTGATGACTCCCACCTGACCCATCACAAGACCCATCAAAAGACCTTCACTTGACACACCCACATCTTTTCCCTCTCTAAACTTGTAAGAAGTTAGAACTTTCCAAATATTAAGTAAAAATACTTAGGGTTATGGGCACGTGTCTATTATGCTGTTGATCATACCCCAGCAGACTTGGGGAACTATTCAAAGACATTACTCATGCTTCTAGGATACCATTCACAGCACTGACATTAATGCACATTGAAATCTGTCTTGCAGTTTCTCAGAAGATTTATTTCCCCAAAGAAGCTTCCATTTACTATGATACTCACAGGGGTTTAGAGTATTCCCTTGCTATTTCCCTTGTTGGTGTTTCTTAGTAGAAGTGGTAAAGATTCATAGAATCATAGACTTGGAAGGGACCTAAACAATCATCAGGTTCAACATCCTGCACATTGCAAGATTCACTACACTAGCCTTTCTCCACTTGGGCACTTTAAGATGGGTGGACTTCAACTCCCAGAATTCCCCAGGTAGCCTTAAGATGGGTAGTCCACCCATCTTAAAGTGCCCAAAGTGCCCAAAGTTGAGAAATACTGCACTACACCATCTCATAAATGACTTAGATGAGGGAATAGATAGGGAACTCATCAAATTTGCAGATGACACTAAATTGGCAGGAATAGTCAACAAGTAGAAGACAAGCTCAGGATCCAAAAAGATATTGACAAACTTGAACAATGGGCCCTATCCAACAAAATTAATTTTAATGTGGAGAAAAGCAAAGTTTTACGTTTAGGTAGGAAAAATCAAAGGTATAAATACCGATTAGGTGAGACCTGGCTCAAAAACAGTAATTGTGAAAGGGACTTTGGAGTCCTAGTGGATGATCACTTGAATATGAGCCAGCAGTATGTGGCATCACCCAAAAAAGCTAATCCAATCCTGGCATAGAATCAAGATCATGTGAGGTATTAGTACCGCTTTATAAAACCTTAGTAAGACCACACCTGGAATACTGCAACCAATTTTGGTCACCATGTTGAGACTTTGTTGAGACTTTGGGAAAAATTCAGAGTCTAAAGAAAAGAAGAAATTGCTATTGGAATCGTCTACTTCAAATCCACACCTGTTCTGGTGTCCTTGAAAAGGCTTCAGGCTCCCCTGGTCTTCAGCTGGATTGTAGAAGTTTCATTTCTCCATTTAACCCACTTGAAAGTAACAATTCCCCCCTTAATCTAAAGGCAAGTTGAAATGCAGAGGCACGTAGCTGCCAAAATTTCATCTTTGACACTGTGGGCAAATGGGCAAAACAGATTGGGCTTTGATCAGGTGGGACACCTCACACACACACACACCCATCCACCAACCATCAGATTTTAATTCCCCCTGTTCCCTGAAAATGCTTTAACGCTAGAGAATTTTGTGCAGATGCTCATTCTCATCTGGGAAAAAAATAGTGAAGCCCATTTTTTCTTTTATAAAATTAAATTCTACGTGGTGTTAATGAACACAAAAATGAAATGCTATGCAATGGCAAAAAAGGATAATGTAGGAGACAGGTGTCAAACACAGTGAAATTGGGAATTATGCCATCAAGAGTATAGGAGTCGACATTTATTTTTCATTTTATTTATTGCATGTAGAAACCACCCATCTTTCTTCACAGAGGGACTCTGGCCAGTGTACAAATAAGCATACTTGAAGTAATGACACTGAACTTCATTGTTAAGATACTTCCATGAGACATCCATGTGCAGAACTCTTATTTTCGACAGTGGCTGAAGGTATATATTTCATATGGTTCTCAATAAAGATGCAGGGGGGAAGAGATTTCCTCCTTTACAAATAAACAAATAAATCAGAAACTAGACCTGAATAAATATTACTTGTTTATTTTTAATTAAGTCTAATTAAACAATGCAGACATCTTATTGTCACCTGTGGGGTGATCACTTTAAATATTTAATGCTCATGAAGGATTGAACTGCACATCTAATCTACATCTAACAATCTGTCTCCTCTCTGGAGTATTTTTTAAAAAAAAAATTGTTCTGTGTATATAGACTTGTGTTGCAAAGGAAATTGTAGCTACTTGGGTGAAAGGAGGAATACACCACAGTGCCATAATAAAAAATAAATAAAAGAATAATACTATGCCAGCATGAAGAATAATATTACGGAGATATATTTGTAGTGGTGAAGTACTGGCTGTCAAACCTACAAAACTACTTTTGGTTACAGCCATCTTTCTTCGTTTTTACGGCTTGCCACAGCTTGGGGGGAGGGAAGATGCATTCTTCTGATTCAGACAAAACAATAACTTTCTTGTGGGAACCAAGGTCAATTCGCTCAAGTGTTTGACAGGCTAGAATTACCATTAGAGAGCCCACCAAAGGTGTTAATTAAATGTGATTTATTACATATTTAGTGGGTGGGGAGTTTAACTTTTACTTTGTAACCCTTTGGGGGGGGAACATCCAGTCTTGGTTTCACCTTTATTTGTGCTGATATTATGTAGCCATTAAAATTGTTCTTTGAGGAAAGTAATTGCCTCACAGTTCTTATTTCTTCTGGTCTCATCTATCGGAGCCATGACACTGGCCTAGGAGGTGCTGGAACTGTGTCTTTTATTCCTGCTTCAAGCATAAGAGCTATCTGGGTAACTTTGATCCAATCACTAGGAGACTGGAAGTTCTAATCCTGCCTTGGCATGAAAGCTGGCTGGGTGTCTTTGAGCCAATCTCAGCTCAACTTACCTCCCATGGTTGTTGTTGTGGGGGAAATGGGAGAAGGAAGGAATATTAGGTATGTTTGCCACCTTGAATTATTTACAAAGTAATAAAGGAAGGCTCTAATAAATAAATAAAGGAACTCAATGGAATTACATTTTCTGTAATCCGTCGATGGCAAGGTGGACATGTAGGGACTAAAACTAAGGAAGATGATCTTGATGGAGGAACCACCTTAACAATAGAGGCTGAAACATTTGTTTAAGTTCAGAACAATGAGATAATATAGCTCAGATAGACACCTCTTTAGTTCACAGCGGTATAAGAAGCAGGGGGATACACAACACAATCAAGCTTGCAAGATCAATACCAGCTCCATTAGGTAGACCAAACAAGAAAATTAAGTCCAAAGGAAGCTTTGCTCTTCTGATATTGAGATTGGCCATAATAACAGAATTTTACAAGTCTGCCTTGAGAAAAAGGCCTATGAGAAGCGGAAGGGAAACCTGTCCAAGTGGAGCCAGGGGCAGGAGAAGGAAGAAGAGGTAGAGGAAGAGGAAAGAAAAGCAAGGATAATATATAACGTTCATTTTATCTTATTGGGAAATAGTGTAGAAAGACATGCACTAGCCTAAAGCTTAATAGTGCTTCAAGACTGTCAGCTCTGCCAGCAGTGTTAGCAGTCTAGTGTTCCCTACAGTGCAATCAGACAGTACAATGATATAAATTCTTTAAAAGAAGTCTGCAGGAAGGGGAAATATTAGATTGCTGCATCACAGCAATGCAAACTTTAGCTCATATATTCAAGTTTCGGGGGTCTGAAGATCCCTGATAAGGCTCAAAGTGTTGGCAGAATCTTGGATCTCCAAGTGCAATTAGGCAACTGTTTGGTGGCACCTCTGGCAATTGAGGTTTCAAAAGTCAAACCGAAAGCAGCAGTAAAGCATTCCTTCACAGACACACGAATATGAAAGATTATGCCAGGGAACACAGAAGGAAACAGTTCAGAGTCCTGCCTTCACTGTCAGCAGCATCTCCTGTATCCAGTGGTGGGATTCAAATATGTGACCAATCGGTTCTCTGTGTGGATGCCACTTCTGGAAGTCCATTCTGGGCCTGGGCAACAAAAAATTAGCTGCTGGTGTGAACCTGCTGAATCCCACCACTGCCTGTATCGATGCATCGATAAAGATGGGCAAAGTTGCTGCATTTGCATGCAATAATGAATTAAACCACTTCTGTGGTGTGCACTGGAGAAAAATGAAAAGGCATGCCCAGAATTTGCCAAGGAGGCTACGATGGTCTGCATCTGGACATATCATATGCATCAGTATTCTTTGCAAGCGCATTATTGCATTAGCAATTTATGGGGTTTCTGATTCAGCATGAATTACATTGCACTAAGATTATTAAGCAGTGCAGCTTCCTCCTAATAATGTGCAGGAAGAATATAGTGCCCACAATGGGGAAATGCAGCTGATACTAACCAGTACTGTAAATAAAAAATATTTGGATTTCTATCAGGCCCAGAATCAAGAATGACATGTGTGATTTTTTTCAAGCAGAGTTATTTACGATGATTTACTACCCTAATTTGGGTAATGGAACATCTACAAGAGCACAACCAAACTCAGAGAGCACCAAGGACCCTTGCGTTCTTTATTATTAGACAAAATCTTGCCAGACTGAGCATTATACTACCTGCTTCTACAGTCTGTGCCTGGAGGCTATGCCAATTTAGATAAGTAGGAACTTTCTCCAAGTCAATCCTCCCGAGTGTGACTAGATGCAGTTTTTTGGCCCACACAGATCTGGGGTATGCCATCTCTGACCTGGGATGGCCTTCCACTCCCCCATTCAAGGATGATTCAGACTGGGGTCTTCCTGGATCCACAACTCTTGCTCAAAGAGCAAGTAGCAATTGTGGCTAAAAGGGCCTGGGCAGAGGCCAGGCAGCCTTCCATGTCATCTCAAGGCTTGACTGTCTGCCATGTGATCTACATGAAGCTACCCTTGAAGACACTTGGAGGCTTCAACTACAGTGGCATGAGCAGCGATGGACTTGCCTCAACATGCCCATGTGACACCCCTGCTTCATGAGTTGCACCGGTTACCTGTCTACTTTCAGGTGCAATTCAAAGTGCTGCTTATCACTTATAGAGCCTACATGACATAAAACCTGGTTACTTGAAGAACCACCCAATCTACTGTGGCTTCAACCTGACATAGTCCTCTCTATTAAATAATGCAGTTTTTCAGAACTCAAGCGCATCGGTATCTCTGTCATGGCACCAGCCTTCTGAAATGATCATCTCCCCAAAATCCAGATGGCTGCCATCTGGTGGCCTTACCAATCTGGCTATTCCCCTAGATATGCTAGGGAATTCTGGGAGTTGAAGTCCACAGATTGAACACCTTGGGCTTTGGGGCACACTGGGTAAAACCCCTTCATGCCAGATGTGCTTGACATAGCTGGATATGTTCTGGTGCTGGTTGTTCAGATTTTCCATCTTGTTTCTTTCCTTTACTGTACTTTTTAATTTACCTTATTATATTTTTATCTTGTTTCCTTTATAATGTGAGCTGCCCAAAATCAATTTAGAGTCAGGCAGCACTGAAATCTGATCAAATAAATAAATGACTACTAACCTTAGGATTTCCACTTGTAAGGCTGTACCTTAGAATAGGCTTACCATGATTTTAGAAACCTAAGAAAACACTTTCTCACCAATTCCAGTTTTAAAACAACAACAACAAATTCTTTGCATCAATTCAAAACAATTCAAATCTCCAAATGTAAAGAACATCCCTAACTGTTCAGGGCTAGTATTTTTATTTATGTATTATTTATGTATTTATGTACACATCCTCTTCACAAACTGTTTTCCTTGTTACCTTCTGGGAGGAGGCTTCGTGATATCCGCAGCAGAACCTCCAAGTTCAGCCATAGTTTCATTCCATACAGCATTAACCTTGTGAACTCTCAAGCTTCCTCCTTCCATTATATATTCAAGATGGACAGTATTTAATATTTATTTGTTATGTATATGTAGGGGTGTGTATATAGTATGTTTAGGTGTTTGTCATTTTTGATGTGTGCCGTTATGCCCACAGTAAAAAAATGACAATAAAGGTTATCTTATCTATCTTATCTATTAAACCAAATTATAGAGCACCCATCTTACAAATAAGTGAATATGGGCAGCATACAACAGTATTCTATCATAAAGCAATTTCACAGGTCTGCTGAAAAGAAATCACCAAGAAAATTAAAAATTCACAAAGATCCTAATTCAACCAACCGAATATTCCTATGTATTTATAAGTCATTCTATCCTGCTTGATATTTCTGCAGGCCATTTCTTTCTTTCTTTCTTTCTTTCTTTCTTTCTTTCTTTCTTTCTTTCTTCTTTCCTTCCTTCCTTCCTTCCTTCCTTCCTTTCTTTCTTTGGTGGGGGTAATATCAGCCATGGCTTCTAACATGTGAAACTCAACAAAGTATCAAGCTAACCAATTCCATTTAGTAGAATGTAGAATCTAAAGAAGGGCTACAAGATCTGGATGAAAAAATCTTCACATCACTAGATGGCCCTGAAACACAGTTATCAGAAGAATAATTTGGGGTTCTAACTTGAGCTGAGATTGCACAAGAATAAATAAAAATGAAATCCAGACAGCTGCAAGGAAAAGAGAGTTATTTATTCCCAAAAAACAAAGAGGCTTGTCCTGGGGGGGCAGCTGCAGAGAAATGGGGAACAGAGAGATTGTTTTATAGGGGAGCTTGTCCTGGATGTGGAAGTTTTGTATGCTCATTTTCTAGGCTGACACTTGAGGGATGTGGAGGTGGCGGTGTACATTGACCCCAGAGAGAAGGGGTTGATTAAATCAAATGATGTGGTTTGAGTCTCTTTGAGCTTTGAGCATTATAATTATATTGTGTTAAATGAGTTATTGTGTGTTTGCTTGTATGTGATTACAATTAGAAATAAGTGTTTAATTAATTCTTACATTTGGGTAAGTTTAAAGTAGGGGTCTTCAAACTTGGCCCTTTTATGACTTGTGGACTTCAACTCCCAGAATTCCTCAGCCAACGACGCTGGAAGTCATAAAAGGGACAAGTTCGAATACCCCTGGTTTAAAGAATTTCAGAGACTGTTGATCTTTGTGGAGACCTGGTTAGCTAACGTGAGATTCCCTATGTAATATTTCTAACAGTTGTATAAATTTATAAATTCTTCCCACACAGTGTTGTATAGGAAAGTAGCTACTGTAGCTTCACCTCCCCATCGACACTGTGATGGCTTCTGAAATGTTTTAGAGCAAATGAAGGCAACTGGTCAGATATTATCCCCTATGAAGATAACTGCAGATGATCCTCTGTTTACCAGAGAAGAGCCAAAAGACAGAGACAGAAGGCAAGATTAACAAGCTTCAGTCACTCTTGTGCTGTGGCAGAAAGTGCAGCATTAGACTAAAGCGGGAGAGAATGAAAGGGAGGTGGGCTTTCTCCTGTTGGAGGCCCAGAGTGGCTGCTGGAGTTTGCAGAGCACACATGGTGACCTATGATCCTTTGCTGATGAAAAGGTCTTATGAACAAGGCAGGTGAAACTCAAGAGCCAAAGACATAAATCAAGGGAGCTGTTCAAGCTTGAAGGGGCAAAACAATAATGGAGCATTGAAAAACAGTCAAAAATTCAAAGAGCCAAGGGAATCAAGCTAACACAAGGGCAGAAACTAGATTTATGATTTGTTGTTTTCATGCAGTGAGCATACACAACATTTTCTGCAACTCCTCTTCCATTCTAGTTGTTAGCTTCCCTGTTTACTAGGAGTTTCTTTACCTTTGAATCTCAGGTTGTGAGGTGGCTACTCAGAAGGAGGGAGGGGGGAGACTAATCAAGGAGAAAGCCAACCTAGAACTAAGGAGAAATTTCCTGATAGTTACAACAATCAGTGGAACAACTTGCCTCCAGAAGTTGTGGGTGCTCCAACACTGGAGATTATTAAGAAGAGATTGGACAATCATTTGTCTGAAATGGTATAGGTTTTCCTGTCTAAGCAGGGGGTTGGACTAGAAGACCTCCAAGATCTTTTCCAGCTCTGTTATTCTGTTATTCTTCTGGATTAGGCTGGACAAATCCAGGAACTTCCTTATTGTTGTCAGTTGCTCTCTAATAGCTAATATCGTCTCTAAAGAATCTTCAGACATAGACATGGAATGGAAGGATTAAAACTATATTGCAGCAAAGTGAAGCAGATTCAAAACAAGTGATCCAATTGGATGCAAGTCTTCATGTCCATCTTAAATGTTGTTCCATAAGGGAATGATAAGCCCAACAACAGCTAACAAAATACATTTCAGTCTACGCAGATTTCAACATTTATGAATGCTGATGTCCAATACTGCCAGGCAGAGAAAGAGTATTGATGTTTTTGAAATCTGGTGTTGGAGAAAACTCTTGGGATTATCTTGGACAGCCAAGTTTCTTGTCTGAAATGGTATATAGGGTCTCCTGCTCAAGCAGGGGGTTGGACTAGAAAACCTCCAAAGTCCCTTCCAACTCTGTTATTCTACCACAGGGGCCTTCAAACCTGGCCCTTTTATGACTTGTGGACTTCAACTCCCAGAATTCCTCAGCCAGGCACGCTGGCTGAGGAATTCTGGGAGTTGAAGTCCACAAGTCATAAAAGGGCCAGGTTTGAAGACCCCTGTTCTACAATATGTTCTATGATGATTTGAAACTGATCATGTGTGCCTTGAATGAAAAGTCTGGCTTAATTTATTCTGTGATCTATGTATTTCTTTTCTTGGCTGTCCAAGATAATCCCAAGAGTCTTCAAAAAACATCAATACTCTTTCTGTCCTGGTTTTCCAAACCCAACTTTCACTACTCTAGACTATCCTAGGGAAACTCATTGATTCTCGACATGCTGTGTACTGACATACAATCAGAATGCCAGATGTCACAAACAGAATAGTGTAATGCATGAATAGGGGAAAAAACACCTCTGGCTGAGATCTTTGGAGGTCTGCTTTGTGTGTGTGTGGTTAATATATTTATGATCACTCAGTAATAGTACTCTTGAATTCCAAAATCTATAATACAAATAATTATGGCAAAGTGTCCCTGGTACTCCAGCACATGATGCATTTCAGAAATACAAGATAGAGATTAGACATTTATTTGAAATAATAATGGAATACTATGAATGAAGCTTGCTATTTGATAAGAGAGAACTATTATTAAAATAATGAAAGAGGCTGAATCAACTTTTATGAAATGCTCTTTGAAGACTGATATGGCCAATTGCTAACAGCTATTGGCTACTATGGAATACTGAGCATTGCCTCATAAGACACTGTCAGATGTTCACCGCTTGTTAAAAAAACACTGGATGCCAAATATTGCTGTTTAAAGAATGGAATTATAATAAGAGATAACATAACCTTTACTGTCACTTTTTCTCTGTGAATACACTGGCACAGATTAAAAAATGAAATTCTGATGCCCGCTCTTAAAAGGAAATAAATATATAAACATACACATACAATACATGCACACACTTATACATATGCTATATAAATATACANAGAGAGAGAGAGAGAGAGAGAGAGAGAGAGAGAGAGAGAGAGAGAGTTAACAAGGTTGATACTATATGGTGCAAAGCTACTATAGAATCCAGTTGTTCTGCTTTGGATAGCACAAAGCTTCCTCCCAGAAAGCAACAACAAAAACTGGGTCATGTGTAGCGTCCTTGACAATACTGCGGATCCTGATCAAGCAGCCCTTATATGCCATATCCTGAATAGAAGGAAGTGAACATCCAATAATCTTTTCTGCCACCCTCACCACTCTCTGCACAGCCTTCCTATCAGAAACAGTGATATCTCCAAACCACACAGTAATACAACACGACAGGATGCTTTCAATTGTCCCTCTGTAGAAAGTGACAAGGAAAGGGAAGAAAGACGTGGTCTTCTCATACGATGCAGAAAATGCAGGTGCTGCTGTGCCCGCTTCACCAGTGTCTCACTGTTGAGTGACCAAGTTAACCTCGTCAGCTGCACACCTAGAAACTTGATACGACTAACTACCTCCGCAGTTAAATCATTAATACACAGAGGTGTACGGCTGTGCCTGCCTTTTCTGAAATCAACATTGATCTCTTTTGTTTTTCCTACATTTAAAACCAGGCTGTTGTTATTACACCAGTTCACCAACCCCTCTACCTCATCCTGGTTCCCTGACCAATGACGACTTGCCATTCTCATCTGATTTCAAGGATTTTAGCTTTATCAGACAGTCCCTCGAAGGGTGGGAGGGAGGGCATTACAAAACAATGAAAGGGAGATGCTGATTTTGTTAGATGTCAGAAGATGCTAGCCCTGCCAGAAAATTTAGAACATTGAATCTAAAAGTGCAGAATCTAATTTGCGGCAGCGTGTATGGAACTTTCAAAGTTACAGCTTCCTTAGAGCAGGGCTTTTCAACCTTTTTACCCATTGTACCACTTTTAGGATATGGCAATATCCGAGTACCACCAGTCGCCTAGCAAGGTGTCAAAAACTTGATGACCAAAAAAAAAGGAAAAAAGTGATAAAGTACAGATAGTCCTCGACTTACAACAGTTCGCTTAGTGACTGTTTGAAGTTACAATAGCACTGAAAATAGTGCCCCCCAAGCCACAGCCGAGCAAGACACCTGCCTGCCCGCCCGGCTGCGCTCTTCCTCTTGTTCGAGATTTTCATTGTTGTGAGCATTTCTATTGAGGATTGGCAGCGGGGGTGGGGTGGGGGTGTTTGGTTTTTATTCCCCCCCCCATCTGCTGGGTGGTTGCAATAGGTTTTGGTCACTTCACATGACCCTGGGACACTGTAACCATCATAAATATGAATCAGTTGCCAAGCATCTGAATGTAAATCACAAGACCCTGGAGATGCTGCAACATTCCAGCTGATCAGCGCTTCTTCTGGGCTCAGCAGAAGCACCAGGATCAATGCTGAGCTCCAGCTGGAACCTGGCCCTGATCCTGGTGCTTCCGCTGAGCCCTGACAGCCCTGCAGCTCCAGCCATCTCTCACTCAGGCTTGTGTGGTGCTGCCACAGGTTCAGCTCATTCCCCGTCCCCCGCTACTTTTCTAGGATGCTCGCGTACCACCTGCCAGGTGCCAATGTACCACAGGTTGAAAACCCCTGCCTTAGAGTGCTTTTCCCTAGGCATGGTCAACTGCATAATAGGAAAATTAATTAATTAATTAAATGTATATGCCGCTCACCTGATCAACTTATTTGCACATCCTCCTCTTCCAGATCTCTCCTATTCCACATTCCCCTGTTACATTCCTACATTCTTTCTTCAACGTACAGCCATTTGTTTAGCGACCATTCTAAGTTATAAGGTCACTGAAAAAAGTGATTTACAACTATTTTTTTTACATTTACAACTGATGCAGAATCCCCGCGGTCATGTGGCCCAAATTTGAATGCTTAGCAACAGGCTCATATTTACGACCGTTGCAGTGTCCTGGGGTCAGGTGATCCCCTTTTGTGACCTTCTGATAAGCAAAATCAATGGGGAAGCCAGATCCACTTAACAACTGTGCCACTAACTTAATAACTGCAGTGATTCACTTAGCAACTGTGGCAAAAAAGGTCATAAAACTGAACAAAACTCACTTAACAACCATCTTGCTTAACAATGAAAATTTGGAGCTCAATTGTGAGAGTAAATTGAGGAAGGAAACTTTTGAAAAGAGGCAACAATCTGCGCCAGAGGAATTCCTTCACCCCATAGCTTTTTTCAACAGTTCATAATGGTTTTCCTTTCTAAAGAGATAAAGGTTGGCAAAAAAAGAAGAAAAAGAAGAGAGAGATGATGTCTTGATTTAAAAAAAAAAATTGCAAGAAAAATATAGAACTAGGTGATGACTAGCAAGGTAAACTAATTCACCGAGTATTTGTATTGCCCACTTTTGCATCTAAGTCCAAAAGATAAATTCCTGTAATTATTTTCCAGTTGGTTTGGCTTATGCCTGTGTAATCATTTCTTCCCTGTCACATCACAGAGAGTCCTTTTTCAATATAACATTGCAGTTAATAGCGTCTTCGTATATACTGCTCAGTGAAGTTCCAGCAATCTTTTGGTTTAGTTTTTTTTTAATATTTTTATGTTACGGATTGAACTTTAAAAAAAAAAATCAACAGCGCTGATCACAGTGGTCGGATATAAACTAATTACTCTTGTCAAGCTCTTGGCAGAGACAATATCTCATGTCTTGTTGTAATGTGGACAATTTTATTGAAAAGTGAAAGGAAAGGGGTTGATTGTGAGAATTTGGGGGGGGGACGATCAAGTGTCACCCCATGCAGCCCCTTCACTAGCCCTGCAAAAAAAAAAAAACCACAGCGAGATGGTTAAGTGACGTTTGGAAAAAAATGTAATCTAAGAGATGAAAAGTTCCCTTTTTTATTTTCATCAAATGTAATGCAGTTCCAGTAGAACCAAGAGTTAGAACATAGAATAATATGGTTGGAAGGGACCTTGGAGGTCTTCTAGTCCAACCCCCTGCACAAGCAGGAGAGCCTCTACATCCTGGACAAATGGCTGACCAATCTCTTCTTGAAAATCTCCAGTGTTGGAGCACCCACAACTTCTGAAGGCAAGCTGTTCCATTGATTGTTCTCACTGTCAGGAAATTTCTCCTTATTTCTAGGTCGAATCTCTCCTTGATTAGTTTCCATCCGTTGCTTCTTGTCCTGCCTTCAGGTGCTTTGGAGAATAGGTTGTCCCCCTCTTCTCTATGACAGCCCCTCAAATATTGGAAGACTGTTATCATGTCACCCCTAGACTTTCCCTTCATTACACTACTAGACGTGTGCAGTTCATCATGTTTAATTAATATCTTTTCTCCTTCTAAATCTGTTTTTCTCTTCCAAGGCAACCAAAAGAAGAGCAACAAAGATGATTAGGGGACTGGAGGCTAAAGCATATAAGGAACAGCTGCTGGAATTGGGTATGTCTAGTTTAATGAAGAGAAGGACGAGGGGGGACATGATAGCAGCGTTCCAATATCTCAGGGGTTGCCATAAAGAAGAGGGAGTCAAGCTATTCTCCAAAGCACCTGAAGGCAGCACAACACACAATGGATGGAAACTAATCAAGGAGAGAAGCAATCTAGAACTAAGGAGAAACTTCCTGACAGTTAGAACAATTAACCAGTGGAACAACCTGCCTCCAGAAGCGGTGAATGCTCCAACACTGGAAGTTTTTAAGAAGAGACTGGACAGCCATTTGTCCGAAATGGTATAGGGTTTCCTGCCTGAGCAGGGGATTGGACTAGATGACCTTCAAGGTCCCTTCCAACTTTACTATTATTATTATTATTATTATTATTATTATTATTATTATTATTATTATTATTATTATTATTATTATTATTATTAAAAAAGCTTCACACACAGCCCCAAAAAAGTTCCTGCTTTGCAACCTGGTAGATGAACCCACCTCTTTTGAGCTAGGAGAACGGTTTAACATTTGGAACAAAGCATCGGAAAGCGAGGTTCAGTTCAGCCTGTACAGCTTCAGATACATGAATGCGCTCACCATTCGCCTGGGGCACAGAGAGGGATCAGACTGGAATAATTGTCTCCTTGGTACCTGCTGGAGCCAAGATCATGTATATTCAACAGCCTAACTGGCTTTTGGAGAAGTAACTTTGCACTGATGCAAAATTAATAGGGCATTATTCATTATAACTTTCAGGCAAGGTCTGATTAAATGTGCTTTGTCACTGTATGGAGAAATCCAAAGGAGAATTGGGAGGCTTTTAAAGCTAAGGTTTGGTTGCCCTCTAGTGAATGAGGTCAGCATTATGCAGAGGAAACATTATTTTGATGGTTGCATAATTAATGTTTACTGAATTGCCGCAAAGAAAGCTGAATCCCAGCGTGAGCCCCAATGGCTTATTGCACAGAGATGTAGAATGCTATCCCCCTTGCCTGTCACGACGGTTCTCTTTGCTGTAACTTTTTCTCATTGCAGCAACAGGTAATAGAGGGTGAAATATAAATCAGCCACCTGTTTTGTAAGCACTACCGCAGCTTAATTTAGTCCTGTGGGCTGAATACGTCTCCTGAAGAGAATGTTTAATTACCCCATTACAGCTTTAAATATATATGTGTGTGTGTGTCTGTGTGTGTTTGGAGAGAGAGAGAGAGAGAGAGAACTGTTTTCAGTAATGATAAATTAGGACACACTAGTAGTTGTTTTTCTCGCAAACCACACTGGAATGGAAGGTCCAAGGTAACAAATTAAAATGCTAGGGAAGGAAAGGAGCAAGAAAGGAGAAATCAAGTTAAGGCATTCGTAAAACTATATTATTTGCCCAAAAAGATGATATAACTCTGTATTTAATGCATTGCTTGCTCCCCAAAGGAAAGGCAAACAGATGGGTGGTAATAAATATGGAGAACAATATGGTTAGAAAAGTTCTCAGAATGTCCATTTTATCTATCTTGTCTATCAAGGGTCCAGATGGTAAAATTAATCTTGGAGATACTTTTTCCTTACACAGCTTCCTTATACATGGAGTTATGGCTGAGGAATTTAGAGGAGGAGTGGGGAACCCTTTCTCATCCATGGAAGTCTAGGGTGATTTGGTGCCCTCACACCCATGCTTTGAGCTCAGACTAACTTGGTTCATTTGTTTGTTTATATGCTGCCTTTATTCTTTTTATAAATAACTCAAGCTGGCAAACATGCCTAATACTTCTCCTTCCTTTTCCTATTTTCCCCATAACAACAATCCTGTGAGGTGGGTTGTCCTGAAAGAGAATGACTAGCCCAAAAGTCGTCCCATGGTTTTCATGTCTAAATCAGGAGTAGCACTCACAATTTTCTGATGATTGACCCAAAGTCACTCAGCCAGTTTTCATGACTAAAGCAGGACTAGAACTCACAATCTCCTGGTTTCCAGCCTGGTGCCTTAACCACTAGACCAAACTGGCTGTGCAGTTGTTGTGGTGGGAAAGAAAAAAAATAGAGGTAGGATTTCCTGGAGGAAGGGCTGAGTACAAATGTAACACAAAAAAAGGTGAACATGAACATATCTATTCCTGAGACACAGACAGCCCCTATCCTGTTGATTTTTCAAAAAACTGTGAAGACCTTGCCCTTTCTCCATACTGGAAGATGATGAGTTCTAGTGTTGCTTTAGACACAAAAAACAACTTTGATCAGTTCTTCTCTCTCCCAGCCCTAAAAGAACGCAAACTACCTAAAAATGTTGTCAAGAAAACTGCAGAAAAATCTCCATCTAGTCACTGGAGTCAAAACTGTCTTGAAACACATCCGCACTCCTTGCTCTTGTGAATCATATCAAGCTAGTAATGGTACCTGCTTAACAACCAAAAGGACAAGTAATGTTTTAATGAACTGACATGCAGCCAGAGAAAGCTTGCTTTTCATCTTTGTTGTGACAATCTCTTCTTCCTGTAGCAAACAGAGGGAAGGGGAGAATCTGCAATTATTGTTTTCCAGTCAGGAGAAAGCACAGCTGAGGCAAGGCAAGGAACTAAAGCAGGGGTGTCAAACTGCCGGCCTGTGGGCCTGATGCGTCATGCTGAAACCGCGCCCATCCCATTGCGGCAATGGGAAAAAAGTCGCGATACGTCACGATACATCACATTACGTTGTGAGTTTGACACCCCTGAACTAAAGGAACCATCTCTACTGCTTTTGCTTTTAGTGGTCAATGGAATAGAAAGCAGAGAGGACCAATATTCTGGACCTGCCATTTCCAACTATCTAGTTTGATTAATGAAATGTCTGCGAGAAAATAACCAAGCTCGGAGAGCACCAAGGACCCCATTGTTCAACCCTAAGCAACAATCTATTTCAGGGCTCTTCAAACTTGGCCCTTTTATGACTTGTGGACTGGCTGAGAAATTCTGGGAGTTAAAGTCCAGAAGTCATAAAAGGGTCAAGTTTGAAGACCCCTGATCTATTTAATACAATCTCTCTCCTTTGACTTGGCCTAATTGATAGCTCCACTGGTTTTCCATTGATATCTCTTATTATCAAGACAGCTCCTCTCCAAACTTCAAACATTGTCTGGGGAGAGAATATTGCCACCAGATTCTCAAAGGTAAGCGACAATAGGATGTCAATTTATTTGTTCTTGCTAAACTAAAAAGTTCCTGAAAAATGATGTCATCTATGTGAGATACTGCTTTTAGAACTAGAAGTAAGGTTAAGCAAAGGGCACATGAACCTGAGATAAACATCAATGGATTCTTTAGTTTTGTTAATGTTTCATCTTCAGTTGACAATTTGGCCATTTTGTAAACTGCCTTAGGTATTGAAATTGATGGCTTCTTTTAATTAATGAATAAAAAAGGTCATTTGAAATTCTGGCAGGAAGAGTATGTTTGTTACATTATTTTCTTAGTAGTTTGTCAGGCATATTGCTGATCCTGCATAATCACAGTGCTTGCTAGTTTTCGAAGCAAGGAAAGAAATAGAGCTAGAATAAACGGAGTTGCTGCAGAAGCTTATCACTGCGCTATGAAAAGAAGAAAGATCTGTGTTAAACTGATTTTAATCCTGCGAGGTCACGCCATGTCCAGTGTGAAGCCTGTGTATGCAAAAATGTTGCAAGGCAAGGTTGCTGCGTGGTAAAATTAAGCGATTTGCTTCCCATAAAAGAATTTAAGATGCAGCAAAAGGTTTCTGAGTGTCAACCTTGGTATAGTGCAAGGGTCTCTGTGTTCTACTTCAAACAGAAGTATTTCTTGTGTGGACATTGAAAAAAAAATCTGGGTTAACAATCTTTGTAGACAGAATTCAGGAGACCTCGAGACCTGTTTCTATAGAGACAACATACTGACAATCTCTTTTTCTGCAGCATATGGTTTTTTTTAGTGTTTTTCTTTTTCTCCCTGCAGCATATTATATTTTCAGGCAATTATCCTTGCACATATGAAATACTAAGCTGCACAACTTTCCCTGTATTGGGACAATCTGAGGCTCTGGCGGACTAGAAAGACTGAAAAAATGATCTATTTTAAAATAATGACCCCTTTCTGGAAATTGGAACTTGTGTGTGTGTCTGTACATCTGTGTGTCAGAGACAGACACACAAATACAACACTAATTTTTTTTTGGTTAGGTCTATATTTGGCTTCATTGATGTTCCAGGACATAGTGAGTCTACTTATCCTGTGAGGGTTGAAAAGACAGTTAATCAAAGAGTTATTTGTTAGAAGATAAGGTTTGGCATCCTTACCTGCAATACAGACATTAATTTGACTTTTACTAGAGATATTTTAATCATCATCTGGATCTAGTCCAAAAGAACTTGAGAAACAAAGCAACCTTCTGGATATCTATCATTTAGTGGCTGAAACTGAAGCCCTCGACCCCATATTGGCTACCACAAATGCCACAAACTCATTTTGCCTGAGTGTAAACCTGAAAATAGGTTCTAAGTATAACTTCCAAGACAAACTCCCAATACCACCAAAATCTCATGGGAAAAATATCAGAAAATCCTGGCTCCATAGAATTTCACGTCACCTCTTTTCCCAACACTGCTGCCAATGGGCAATCCCAACATGTCCAAGATGACCTTGGTTTATCTGAACATTGCCAGTCTCAACTTGATATATAATGAATTGTGGGGGCAAAGTGGAACCATCTTGAGGAGAACATCCAATGCTGGAATCTTCTATAATTCTTTGCATTACAGGGACTTCCTCTAAGATGTTGGGCTACCTGAGGCCAAAGGTGTTATGATGAGACTGATGGATGATAGGGTTGGAGTTCAAGATAGATTGCTATGCATTGATTATTATTCTTTCCCATGGAGAAGATGAGTTCAAGGGAGATCAGGAGGAGCAACCTAAATGGAAATTTGTACCATCATTCATCATCAGTTGCTCAAGACACTTTTCTTACTCAAATGATAGACCTACTCCTTTTATGTTCTTTACTGCACAGATCTTGGTTCAAAGTGCACAGGAGCCAGTGTGCCTATGGACATCCCACCAAGTTGGTCAGTACTTAAATAAAGGAGTCATGCAAAGAAAGCCCATTATGGATTTCTTAGCAAATGTCTTACAAAGGCTACAAGTGACCTTTGGAAGATAAATTAGATGGAATCTGGAGTACATTTTTGCATCATTGCCATAACTCAACCTCTGAAATCAAAGTTCTGGGTAAATTCCAATGACTTACCAACTTTTGTTATATGAATGGCTATTGTGCTAAACAATGAAAAAAAGCAAGTGTGGCTATTCATACTGTGATGAAAGCTGCACAAAAGGAGGCAACTATCATAACAATTAAACCACTAGAATCAATGAAGTGTGCTGGGGATAGCAATAAATGTCTGGGTCTGGTTAGCTATAGTCTCAGTGATTCATATTGCATTGTTCAGTGATTAACAACAAAGAAACCAGTTGAATGAATGAATGTAAAAGGCATTGAGATGGGATTCAACCACTCGCAACAGGTAACAGACTCCAAATAAAACCATGGTCTAGAGTTCCTATAAGTGAGCAGCCAAGCCACAATGATCTGCTTTTAGAGTGGTGTTGCACTAAAGTGGAGTTGAAGAGCAGAATTTCTTATGAAGCTTTAAAAAGAAAGAGAAAAAAGATTTGTCTGGCTTGGGAATCAAAGATAATAATAAAAAATTCAATTTTGAAGATGAGGCAGTTGTCCAGAAGACAGGAAAAATTACCATGGGATTAAATTACAAGGAAGTAATTTTTTTCAATGCGAATAATTTCCTAATGGAAAGAGCTGTTGAACAGTTAGAAGACACTACCTAGAGAGATGGGTGGACTGTCCTTTATTCGTGGTTTTAAACAAAGGCTAGATAGAACATAGAAACATAGAAACATAGAATATCAGAGTTGGAAGGAAGCATCCACAACAGCTGGGACATGACCGTTGAAGTAAAGACTAGGATAGAGAAAGCTCAAACAGCATTGTTCAGAATGAAAAAGGTCTTCTGCAGTCACGACATAAGCCTAAGACTGAAAATCAGGCTTGTCAGATGCTATATTTTTTCTATCCTGCTCTATGGAGTAGAGAGTTGGTCTCTGACAGAAGGCCACCTGAAGAGACTAGAAGCATTTGAAATGTGGATTTACAGGTGGCTGTTACGTATAAGCTGGGTTGACAAGATCAGAAATGAGGAGGTGATAAACCGCCTGGGAAAGCCAAGGGAAATCATCAAAACAATTAAAAAACAAAAATTAGAATATTTCAGACAGGTGATGCGACACCCAGAAAAATACGGCATACTCCATTTAATCCTCCAGGGAAAGATTGAAGGCAAACGAGGTCCAGGCAGAAGAAGAACATTGTGACTTCAAAATCTAAGGGACTGGTTTGGACAAAACTCAGTAGCACTTTTTCGTGCGGCTGCTGATAAAAACAGGATCGCCAACATGATTGCCGTCCGATAACGGATATGGCATAGGAAGAAAAAGAAGATCCACAACTTCTGATGGCAAACCATTCCACTGGTTGATTGTTCTCACTGTCAGAAAATTTCTCCTTAGTTCTAGGTTGCTTCTCTCTTTGATTAGCTTCCATCCATTATTTCTTGCCTTGCCTTCTGGTGCTTTGGAAAATAGGTTCACTTCCTCTTCTTTGTGGCAACCCTTCAAATATTGGAACATTGCTATCATGTCACCCCTGGTCCTTCTTTTCACTAGACTAGCCATACCCAATTCCTGCAATCATTCATCATATCTTTTACTTTCCAGGCTCCTAATCATCCATTTGATATTCCTGTCAGCCATTTGTCAGGAACATTGTAGTAGTAGGTTCCTGAACAAGGCAAGAGGTTCAACTAGAGCAGAGATCTCCAACCTTTCTGGGCTGGTGACCCGGAGAAAAGGAGAGCAGCTTCCAAACTGGTGTGCATGCATGCATACAAATGGGGCCACGCGCACTGGTGCAGCACTAGTGGCCCCATTCGCACATGCAGTATGCGCTGGCACCGTGCGCATATGCAAACAGCTGCACACACACCCTGCAGTGGCTAGCGGCCCCGTTTGTGCATGCGCAAATGGGCCATGCACACCTGCCCGGGGCTAGCAGCCGCGTTCGTGCCCGCGCATATATGCAGATGGGGCCGCAGGCACTAGCACAAGTGGGGGGAATGCACACCCATGCATGTGCGTACCGGCCAGCCATTTCAATGGCCCGCTGGCCACAGCCCATAGGTTGGGGACTCCTGGACTACAGGATATCAAAGATCCCTTCCAGGTCTTCCATTTGATGATTCCATAATCGTGGGGAAAAGAAAACCTAATAGTAAGAACTATTCCACAATGAAATAGACTATCCTGGGAGATGGTAAATGCTTGCATTCTATGATTATATGAAACAAAATGGCCAGTTCTCACAGGATAGCCAAATCTCATGAATTTTGACATTCTCTCCAGTAAAGAATCACACAATTTAATGTTTAATGCGATTTTGCCAGAATTCATGTTGGCATCCCTGGAATCTTACAAAGTACATAGTAGTATCCCAAGAGTTCTGGGATATGCTGTTCCTATAGGAGCTGAGACTGGCAAGGAAGGAGCTGATTTCTTAGGCTTGAGAGGAACTTTATGTACCGTATATTCCGGCGTATAAGACGACTGGGCGTATAAGACGACCCCCGACTTTTGAGAAGATTTTCAGGGTTTAGAAAGTCGTCTTATATGCCGGAAAATACGGTAAATGTATCTTGACCACCAGTCATTTGCCAACTGTTCCTGAATTTGAAAAGGTAGAAGAGAGAGGAAAAAAATAAACAAAACTAGAGTTTAAACTTTGACTGCTTCAGACAATCAACTGTGATGTTTAAGGCTTCCTTCTTGTCTGCAATAAAGATCCTAATCTAGACAGGTTATGTCTGGGAGCCTTCTGCCAACTCTTACAGAGAAACTGAATTAAGGGTTAAGTATCAGGAGACTGATGATTTACTGCCTAGACCAGGTGTGAAACCAGACAATTTGTACTGCATGTCTTAAGTACCTAGGCCTACATTTATTCCTGTGGCTTATCTGTGTATTTTTGGAGTAGTTATTTAAGATATTTTTGGAATTTCTTTGAGAAGAAAGAATGGTGGGGAGCTGAGACTTAGCTAGCAGAAATTTAGGGATTGTTGTAATAGATGCTTTAAAAATCACACCTTTAGAAAAAAAATGAGTCAAGTCCTGATTTGCATCTTCTTTATTAAAAGCAGAGTTGTTGGGTTATTTTTTTTTCTCCTATTTTTTTTCCTCCTATATCCACCTTTGAGATGAGTCTAGCCGAGACCTTTTACTGTACTTCACCTATTAGTTGCTTTTATTTGCTCAACTATTCATAGCAACAGTATTTCCACGTTGACTGCATAGCAGTGGCATTTATAATGTCATCTTGTATGTATATCCATCGGAGTTAATAATATTGGTTCCTGCAGTTCTTTGATGGAACTTGTAGCCTCTGGACAAGAAAGAAAACAAAGCCAGAGGAATGAAATATTATATGAAGTAGCACATGAAGTGTTAAATGTTGATAGAAGCCCCTGCTGAACAAGAAAACAAAATGTAAGTGACTTACGGAGACGAAGGGATGGCAGAAACTGGGAGTGGAGTGAAAAGTGAGATCAACCTAGAATCCATACATAGTCACAAGAGAACTAAATCCAGCCCCTCCTTGAATGCCATTGACCCTTATCTTTAAGTAGGTATCAACCATTAGTTGAGAACATTCCCATGAATAGTCTTTTAGCAATAAATCAGTTTAATAGTGATTCCCAGGTCAAAAGAGATATATGAGATGGAGAGGGGGAAAAAACATCTGCAAAGTCAGACACACAGTTTACCAATGAAAGATAACCAGTTATTGTGAAGAATTGTCAGGCAGGAAGAATCATGACCACGTGTTAAATTCTAGTTAAGCTGATTTATTGCTCATGCCTATAGACAAGAATCTAGTCAACTAAGGGTCAACACTAAAGTGAGATCAGATAAGAATTAACAGAATTCTAGGGAGGTTGGACTTAGATCACTTCTGGGAAGGTAACAACTCTAGGCTGATTCCTCTTTTGACTCCACCTCCAGGTCTGCCTCTCCTTCTCCTATGTGAGACAGCTTTCACCCAGAGCTTTTCCTTGGATCTTCACATAGCTGAAGACACCCATATAGACACTCAAAAAGGTGCCTATATAGGTATCTGTATGGGGGAGGGAGGGAGGGAGGGAGGGAGGGAGGGAGGAAGGAAGGAAGGAAGGAAGGAAGGAAGGAAGGAAGGAAGGAAGGAAGGAAGGAAGGAAGGAAGGAAGGAAGGAAGGAAGGATTCACCTCTCTCTTTCACATTGCTGGTACATATACTTGACCCTGAAATTAGAGGTTCTTCTTTGTAGTTAAATGACTTCAGGCTGTTTCATACCAATCCATCTCTCAAATTATGTAGATTCTCAGACAATATAAATTCCTTTTCTTGCAGATTTTCAGGATCCTTAGCAAAAAAAAAAAAAAAAAAGATTGTCCACTTAATCAGAATCTCTCCTCCTCAGGCAGATCTGTTTAAGAAACAATTGAAATGCTCTATCAGATATTGGTGTCCAATGGCAGTGATGGTGTGTGTGTGTGTGTGTGTGTGTGTGTGATGACAAAATACTCCATCATTCAAATGCTATGACTTGCATATTTGCATTAAATACTAGGATGCAGGTCCATCATGGAGGCATCTAATTTTGCTACTGTGATTCACTGCAAAGACTGCTGACGCTGGTCCATTTACTGGCCAAGTACATTGAGTAAAAGTATTGAATAAAGAAAAATGGCCATAAAACCACCACTTTGTCTGGTCTGCATTTGTCCCATGATAGTTTTAATAAATTTAAATTATTTTACCAAAGATAGTACTGCAAATCCAAATTGTTATGAGCCATGATCCTGCTGCAATTTCCCATTTTTTTGCATCTGTTACTGCAATAAAATCAAATCTGAAAGTTATATGGACCCCTTGGCAATAAAAAAAAATCATAACTAGAAATTGTTTGGAAATTTATAGCAGAGAAAATATACCAAAGGCATTTGGTCAACTGGTCTCTGGGTTCTACTCTACCATTTTTCCTCAGAAAAAGGGTTTATTGCATCACATGGGAGAAACATTTTTCAAGGGCTTTCTGGAAAATTGCAATTATTGATAATCACAGGAAATAAAATAAATGTCAATAAAATGCATGTCAAAGCAGATTTGCAAAGATTTGTAATTTGTTCACTGTGATGATGGAATTAATTGGTCATTGTGGGGAGCTGCAATATGCAGAGTGGGAAGTAGACATGAGGAAAATGTTCACTACATGTGACGCTAATTACATCCCTTGAAATCACCTTGAGGTTTTTTTTTAAAATAAAAGCACAGATTTTTTTCTGGGAACTTTATTAATAAGGGAAGAACAATCCAGGTGAATGGATCGAATGGAATGTGAATTATTACATGTAAAAAAGAAAAGATATTTTCCTTGATGCTTATCACATCATGATGAATAAATACAATTTGGGAACTCAGTTGAAACATTGCAATCAGTGATATAGGTCACTGAGTAAATCATGCATTTACAATAATCTTATTTTATTAGCAAATTAAAAACTCTGCAACCTTGATTAAATTGCTGCTATCATGTGCTGTACATTTCTATTTTTTTAAAAAGGGGGGGTATTGATCTCTGGAAGATAATCTTGTGATTCGTGAGTAAGGATCTAAACTCCATATAGGCATACATACACATATACCCTTCTCACCCCTATGCATGATATGTGTCTTTCTCAATCTTAAGTCCTCTACCAGAGGACAAGGAGTTATTTGGAACCATTCTCCAGCCTAAAGTGCTCCTACCATCACTGGGACCACTTTGGACTTGATTTTCCACATCCTCTTTAGTTCCTGCTTTAGGCCCTGGTACTTCTCCAGATTCTCATATTTCTTCTTTCTGATGTTGCTGTCATTTGCCACAGCTACATCTATCACCAAAGCTATCTTTTGGTCCTTGTCTTCTACCATGATGTTTGGTTGATTGACCAATAGCTGATGTTCCTAGTTTTGCATTCCCCCCCCCCCAAATCTCTGAAATTTAAGCCATGAGTTTATAAAGTATAAACAAATAAGAGTGTCAACTCTACAAATGAGCATGGCCATTTTTTCTTTTCATTCTAGGTTGCCACATAGAACGGAGGGAGGGGGGTTGCCCAGGTGCTTCTTTAATCAAAACAATCTTCTGACCCATGGGAACCAAGGTCATCTGCTGCTCCTGAGACTGGGGATGGGGCGTTGCATAAAAAGGTCACCAAATAATCATATTGGGGGACATAGTTGCTTATATAGCTTTTGGGGTGGAACATTTAACTTTGTACTGGGGAATTGTTCCTTGTGTATTCAGACTTGGTTTCACTTTTGACCATGCGGATACTTTGTAATTAATAAAAATATTATTTGAGGAATTCTCAAGCCTCTGAGTTCTGCTTTATTCGTCTCTGTCTGTCAGAACTATAACAAAGAGCTTTAGAGACCCAAAGAACATATTAAAATCAATGTGTGGGAGAAGTAACTATGAGCATATGAACACAAATAGGGTTACATGCCTGTAAACAATGTACCATGTGACAAATAGTTATTTCTGTAGGAAAGGAGAGAGAACCTGGTTTTACAATCCAAACAGAAATTATTACTAAAAAAAAATATCTTGCAGTATTTTTATTCTAATGAAACTTTCAGGGAAGGAATGCATCTCAGCACATTTTTTCCCCTGCCACGTCTTTTGCAAAGACATTGCTTTATATTTTATAATCATCAAGATGTTTTTCAGAGTTCCAGATGTAGATGTAGCAAAAGCAAATTAAGAGTCCAGTCTTCAGAGCTGCTATTCTGTCATCAGATGTAGAGGAACTAGGGAATGTATTAGCTTCACAAGTCTGTACCTCTTGCAGAATTATGAATTAAAAAATTCAGAGAAGAGCAACTAAGATGATGCAAGGCCTGGAGACCAAAACATATGAAGAACGGCTGCAGAACTTGGGTTTGCTAGTCTAAAGAAAAGAAGAAATAGGGGAGACATGATAGCAGTATTCCAGTATCTCAGGGGCTGCCACAAAGAAGAGAGAGTCAAGCTATTCTCCAAAGCACCTGAAGGCAGGACGAGAAGCAACAGATGGAAACTGATCAAGGAGAGAAGCAACCTAGAACTAAGGAGAAACTTCCTGACAGTTAGAACAATTAACCAGTGGAACAACCTGCCTCCAGAAGCGGTGAATGCTCCAACACTGGAAGTTTTTAAGAGACTGAACAGCCATTTGTCTGAAATGGTGTAGGGTTCCTGCCTGAGCAGGGGGTTGGACTAGATGACCTCCAAGGTCCCTTCCAACTTTACTATTATTATTATTATTATTATTATTATTATTATTATTATTGTTATTGTTATTGTTGTTGTTGTTGTTGTTATTGTTGTTGTTGTTGTTGTTGTTGTTATTATTATTATTATTATTATTATTATTATTATTATCCTAAGGAGATAACCACACATTGGAGCATGGTGGTTTACCTAACTGGGTTGGAGGTTAACAAGCCCACATTCAAAACCTGAATGCTGCTGCGTGTCAGGGTGAGCTCCCAGCACTTGCTCCAGCTCCTGGCAGAGACATGAAAGGAGCCCCCACATGCATCTCCTGGGGAACGGTGATGTCACCCGCTAATTCTTTCAACCCGGAGGCACCTTATATGGTGCTTCCAATATGAATAGGAAAGGGAACCACACATTTACATCTGTGTATATTCATTGGCTCTCTAGATGAGGATCATCCAGCAAAAGGCCCTACAGTGGATGAAGAGAGATACATGATTAAAAAGTGATGACCACCCCCTAAATTAACTATGACAACCCTCTGAGAACAAATAAGAACAGAAGCAGTGTTACGCCCCAGTGCTGGGAAACTACGGGTAGTCCTCTGCTTACAAGAGTTCATTTAGTGCAGTGGTTCTCAACCTTTTTAATGGCGCGACCCCAACCGGTCGTAAATCGAGGACTAAACCGGTCATAAGTAGAGGACTAAACCGGTCGTAAGTCGAGGACTACCCAACTGGTCGTAAGTTGAGGACTTTCCCTGCCCGGGAGCGCCACGCATACGTGGTTCTGCCCCCTGCGCCGGCCAAGGCGTAGCTGGCAAGCGGCAGAGACGGAGCAGGCCGACCACCAGCTGACCCAGCCCAAGGGAGGTAAGGCACCTGCTGGAAAAGGGGAAAAAATGGCGGACAAAAAAATGGCGGACAGCCTTGCTTGGCGACCCCCGTGAAATGGTAGATCGACCCCAAATGGGGTCCCGACCCACAGGTTGAGAACCACTGATTTAGTGACTGTTTGAATTTACAACAGCACTGGAAAAAGTGACTTATGACTGGTTTTGACACGACCGTTGCAGCATCCCCATGGTCACGTGATCAAAATTCAGATGCTTGGCAACTGTCTCATAGTTATGACGGCTGCGTTGTCTCAGGGTCATGTGATCTGCGACCTTCTGACAAGCAAAGTCAATGGGGAAACCAGATTCACTTAACAACCATGTTACTAAATTAACAACTGCAATAATTCACTTAACAACTGTCATAAAATGGGGCAATACTCATTTAACAAATGCTTCACTAGCAATGGAAATTTTGGGCTCAACTGCGGTTGTAAGTTGAGGACCACCTGTATATGGCAGAGGTATGAATTACATGGAATGAAAGCAGTGCAAAAACACTTTGTTTTTTTTCTTTACACATCTATGACGGACATTGTAAGTTTTGATCACGAAGTCCCGGTGACCCTGACTGAAACTGAGACAATGTCCAAAATAAGTAAGTGACCTGTTCAGAAAAACAAGAAGAATATTTATCTGATGCAACAGTGAAGTCTGAACCACAAGGAAACCCGTCTTCCATATTTTTAACTCATCTTCCTTTCCCCAGAGGTCCCTATATGGATATATCCAATTTGAAAGAATTAGTGTACAAATCCTGTAGGTATATAGAAAAGAGGGAGCTTGGAAAGTGAAGTTGCCTTCCTTTAGTCATAATTCAGAATTGGTCCATCCCTTCCCATTCCTTATTTCTCCCTTCTATCCTTTCCCTATCTCACCCAATTTAAGAAGACAATAATTGACAATCCTGTTTGATCAGGAGAATGTTAGTCCTTGTCAAACAAAATAAATTTTCATTACTCCTTATATCAGTGGTGGCGAACCTATGGCATGGTGCCAGAGGCGGCACTCAAAGCCCTCTCTGTGGGCACGTGCACCATCGCCCCAGTCCTAGGCCTTCAGCTGGGTTTTATAAAACCTTTTCGCTTTAGGCCTCCGCCACTGTGTGCAAAAAAAAAAGGTTCAATCAATCAATCAATTTCAACTTCTCGTGGGGGAAAAAAAGATCTTGCAAAGTTGGAATTGATTGATCAAACTTTTTAGTCCCACCCAGTCTGCTGTTACCATCGCAGCCACGCCCACCCAATGGGCCACACCCACCCAATGGGCTACACCCACCCGGCACTCGACGATGCATAAGTGGCTTTTGGGTTGCAGTTTGGGCACTCAGTCTCTAAAAGGTTCGCCATCACTGCCTTATATGTTCAGCCTGAGCATTCAGAATGTCAACTAGCACCAACTATAATATTCCCACACTGAATTGTAATATTTAAAAGAAAATTGCAATTGTGTTCAAGGGAATGGAGATACATTCCAGTAAATGTTTAGGAATCCAGGCCAATCTTGATTTTTTATTGCATGCAAGAACATATTCAGCAGAATGACTTTTTTCCATAACCTCCAGTTCATTATGAGGAAACTGGCAGTAAAAGGAAGCATTTGTCTTCCATGATTAGATTTCTGAAAAGCTCCTAGAGATACATAGATAGGTTTCCTTCCCTTTGCAAAAAAAAATTGGATAAGACCTGGAAAGCAAACCAAGCACCTATATTTCATGTACTCTTTTATTTACATTTTGCAATATTACTGAGAGCCTGAACCAGTTCTTTCCACAGTCTGAAAATCCTCATGAAAATTTCTTAGTACTATTCACTTCTCTTCCTGAACTTCTAGGAAATTATCAGTACCAAAAATGGATCGCTATCACCATAGCAACATGCTTTGGATTTTCTTTTTCTTTTCCCCCTTCTATTCTAAAATGTAGCAAAGAGTAAGAAAGATAGTGCTTCTGTTTTCAAATTCCTACACAGTTACCTACAGAGACACCTATCACACTATTCCCTTTCTAGTGAGCAGTATACAAAACACAGATAAAGAGTAAGCAGTGCACCATGAAATGAAAAGCATGAAGAGAAGAATGATAGGTTAACAGAATAACAGAGTTGGAAGGGACCTTGGAGGTCTTCTAGTCCAACCCCTTGCTCAAACAAGAGATCCAATACCATTTCAGACAAATGGTTGTCCGGTCTCTTCTTAAAAACTTCCAGTGTTCGAGTATTCACAACTTCTGGAGGCAGGTTGTTCCACTGATTAATTGTTCTAACTGACAGGAAATTTCTCCTTAGTTCTAGGTTGCTTCTCTCTTTGGTTAGTTTCCATCTGTTGCTTCTTGTCCTGCCTTCAGGTGCTTTGGAGAATGGCTTGACTCCCTCTTCTTTGTGGCAACCCCTGAGATACTGGAACACTGCTATCATGTCACCCCTAGTCCTTCTACTTTACATCAACATCATACACTATATCTCTAAATATTCTGGTAAACCATCCTTGCTTTCATCAAGTTCATATACAACCTTTATCAGCATGGCCTATATCAGAGGTCCCCAACCTTTTGAGCACCAGGGAGAGAGGAGAGAGGTTTTTCTATGGACCGGATGGGGTGTGGTTTCATGTACTGCCTGCATCCCGTGGATGGGGCTTTGCTTGTTTGCGTGGACCGGTTTCTGGCATGCCACGGCCCGGTGCCGGTCCACGGACTGTGGGTTGGGGACCCCTGGCCTATATGGTCCACCTTTCCTTAATTTCTGAAATCAAAAAGTTGCAGATGTTTTATGTGACATGTGTCTTGGGTTCTTCTACACCCCCTTAGAAGGAGAAAAAAATCTTTATTTTTATACAGTGTATATAACCCAATTTATGTTTTCAGTTACATTGACCACCAGGAAACAGACACTACATAAGTAGTTTTATCCTATTCAGCATGTGTGAGAATCAGAATTATAGTAAGACACCATGACATTGTGTCTGCATCCTGGTGGTCACTATGACTAAATTCACAGCTTCAAAAATTGTTTTGGGAGTCTTTGAGGATTTTATCAATTCCAAACAGCTATGAATTTCTTCTTCATCCCATTGTCTTAACCCATTCATTCTTGGGTTGAACTTTCAGCCCCATTAGGTATACCAAACCAGAAAATCAATTCTGCAGGAATACTGAAACTACACTTTATTGAGATACGTTATAATAACTGAAGCTTGTAAGTCTTTTTTTTTTTTATCTCTCTTTCTTCATATATTCTAGTGGATCAGGAGGATGATTGTCTGAGTCACCAAGGAATATTAATTTGCTTCCCAGGACTTAAAGAATATTTTATCCCTCTTTGCCTGGTTATTGGTTCTTGCATATTTCTGTTAAGGTCATTTTTTTCCTTTTACTCTCTACAATAATGTATTTTGTATTTTTGCTGTTAATATTTTATTATTTTCATTCATGGAGAAACTTTTTATTCCTGGTAACCGAAGGCATAATATTTTAAGTTCTATTATTCTGTAAAAATCTATCTCTAAATATCTCTTTCTCTAAATTGTTGAGTTGACGTTGGCTTGATGGTACACAATCAATCAATCAATCAATCAATCAATCAGTCTCTTTATTGATCAAATTCTCTTTATATGACCAGATTGCTTCAAGTTTCTTCTTTAACACTAGTCATTTATTTTTCCATTGAATCCACATTCCTTCATCATTCAATCTTGACCTTGTCTCTCTTCACTTTATCACAGACTTCTTAACAATTCCTTCCCATTGCTTTTAACCTGCTTTGATGTTTCTTCCAAGCTGTCAATTCTCAATTTTATGTAACAATTAAGTGGAAATGCACTTTTACTGATGATGATACCTAGTTGGATAACAAAACAGTCTCCAAGCAACAACCAAGTTCAGAGAGCACCAAGGATTATACACTTGAGCTTCAGATATTCTCTTTTATTGGCACTTTTACACAGATTTACATGGTTTTGTTACTTTTAACGTTCATTACTCACAAGACGCCAAATATTCCTCAGTGAATTTCTACAGATTGTGCACATCTTAATAATTCTCCATCCATTCTTTATCTTTCATACATGTTGCTGCATCTTTCATAAACTTTGCTGCCAGTTGCAGATCTTGGCAAAAATTCCCAGACACGGCTCAGTTTAACTCTCATCTGCAATATACAAACTTAATCTATTTGCTTTAATTTTTTACCACATTTAATATGATTTGCAATTATTCACTGCATTTTTCCTGTCAAACACATTCAGTTTCAGAATCATGCTCTTATTGCATCATACACTATATTATTGTTGACTGAAAATTATTTGGGTTCTCAGCCAATGTGTGCATTCAAAACTGTAAAGATATTCACAACTTCAGCCAACAGCATATGTATTCTTTAAATATTTATCCATCAATATTAACCCAGAAAACATTATGACTCCTGGTGCTAAATCATGCACCAAGCATCCCATTCATAGCAATAGCAATAGCATTTAGACTTTATATACAACTTCATAGCACTTTACAGAAGTCTCTGAGTGATATACAATGTCAGCATATCACCCTCAATAAGCCTCAATAACCAGATTATTAAGGTTTCTGAGTCAACCTTAAGCTGATCAAGATCGAACTCCTGGTTTTGGGCAGAGTTTGCCTGCAGTATTGAATTTTAACCACTGTGTCACCACAGCTTCTCATGCTTTATTTTCATCATGTGACATTCTTTTTACATTCAGCAACCAAATATCAACTCCAGATTTAAATTATGGAATAAATATTCCATAATTTAAACCAATACATTTTATCATATGCTTTCTCTAAATCAACAAACATATAATAATGTTTCTCATGTTCATACATTCCCAAGTATGAAAGTGCTAATGAATCACTTTTTATTGTTACCTCTTGTACATTTGTACCTCTTGTACTCAGGATTTTGCCAAATAACTTCTCCAACAACATTAAAAAACTAAATTCCTTTCTTGTAATTACCTACTTAAAGACGTTTTAGCTGTCCTTCAGTCAACTTATAATCATTCATTTGATCTTAAAAGAATTTCCATTTCTAACGAAAACTTTGTATAGCTATTGAAAAAAACATAAATAAACAAATACTTAAATGTGTGTGTACATCATTTAATAAATTAAAATGAGTGTTCTTCATTAGAAAGGAAGACATTAATATTTTATTCTCACTTACACTAAGAAGCTTCAAAGATCAAGAAAAGATTCCTCATTTTAAATTTAATTCCCCCTGGTTCATCAAGTAAAGCTTTGGTTGTTCAGTCTAGTAATTAAACTATGGAGCCCTTCAAGCATTTCCCTTCTCCATTAGAAGTTAAAACCAGTAACTAATATGCATATCATATGTTAGGTAGGAGGTGTGGTTGTCACCAAAAATTGTTTCCTCTGGCAGTAGCTCGATTAACACATTCACCCTTGCAATTTCTTGAGCTGCTTTGCATATGGTTCAGAATTTCTTGTGCTGTTCTACATATGGTTTCACTCTTTCATGCAGAAAGTTCACATGCCCAGATCAGAAAATAGAACCTAAGGGGATCCTGGCCAAAAGCCCATCTAATTTTGCGTCCTGTTTATTACTATGGTTTATCAGGAGCGATCTTAATAGTTGACTGTAAAGTGAAATGAGTCAGCAATATGATGTGGCTGCAAAAATCTAACTTAGGGTCCATCAACAGAAGTTAAATTTCCAATTCAGCATTATTCCTCCTTCCGTTATGCATTCAAGATGGACAGTGATTAATATTTATATGTTACTTATATATGTAAGGGTGTAGGTCTATACATATGTTGTATATAGTATGTTTTAAATGTGTGTTACTGTATGTATGTGTACACTTTGAGAGGAAGCAACTAAATTTCATTTGTAATGTGTGCCATTGTGCCCACAGGAAAAAATGACAATAAAGGTTATCTATCTATCTTATTCTGCAAAGAGTACATCCCGCTTTAAGTATTGTTTGCCATTCTTGATGCAACGTTATGAGAAGGATTCAGAGAAACTGGAACACATTTAGAGAACTGAAACAAGCTTGATTGGGGAATTAACAATTAAGTCCTATGAACACAAATAGAAGGAATTAGGAGACTTGAGAAGTAAGGTTAGAGAGTCTATTGTTGTATTGTTTCTTTTTTTTCCTTGTAGGAAATAATATCATGCAAAAGAAAATCAAGAACCATTCCCCAAAGAATGTGGGACTCAAAATTGTGGAACAAAGTTACAGAGAGACAAATTCCAATTCAACTTTAGAAAAGCTATGGCTAACAAACAGGGAATACTGTGAAGGCCAGTTCAGACACAGAGAGCTTGATATGAAGGAAACTGCTCAAGGATGAATACCAGCCTTAGGAAGAGCCTAGTACTCAGTACCTAGTACCTGAGACTGAAATGACCAGTGGACTTTCAGGATAGCTATAGACAGCAGAAGATGGGGGTCAGAAGAAGAAGTCATGTTCAGTTTGGGACCCCTTCCCAGCCCCACAGGACACAGAGCGAAACAGAGGAGATCTTCATGACTCCACACATGGCAAGGGAGTTCCTGCCTTTGATTGATTTCTAGTTTATTTCCTGCCTTTCTTATTTTTACAAATAACTTAAGGCGGTCAACATATCCAACACACATACCAGATCCTCCTCTATTTTCCTCACAATAACCCTGTGAGATGGGTTGGACTGAGAGGCAGTGACTAACCTAAGGTCACTTTCATGGCTAAAGTGGGACTAGAACTCACCGTCTCCCGGTTTCTAGCCTGGTGCCTTAACCATTAGACCAAACTGGCTCAGTATATATTCAGTATGAGCTCTATTTAAGAGGCATCACTGCCCAGCAGATCACCACTGAAAACAAATGCTCGCTTTGCCTGAGAAAGCTCTGCTTTTTAATAATAATAATAATAATAATAATAATAATAATAATAATAATAATAATAATAATAATAATAATAATAATAATAATAATAATAA
>NW_015389056.1:63739-66691 GCF_001527695.2 Protobothrops mucrosquamatus | reverse complement strand
TGGCAGCCCCTGAGATATTGGAACACTGCTATCATGTCCCCCCTCGTCCTTCTCTTCATTAAACTAGACATACCCAATTCCAGCAACCGTTCCTTATATGCTTTGGCCTCCAGTCCCCTGATCATCTTTGTTGCTCTTCTCTGTACTCTTTCTAGAGTCTCAGCATCTTTTTTACATCGTAGTGACCAAAACTGGATGCAGTATTCCAAGTGTGGCCTTACCAAGGCATTGTAAAGTGGTATCAACACTTCACGTGATCTTGATTCTATCCCTCTGTTAATGCAGCCTGAGGGAAACCTAATGACTCATCTTTGGATTCTTAGATCTCAGACTTTGACCTGATAATGCTCTTACTCATGGCTTTGAACCTCAGCTTCTGGAAGTCATGCAGGCAAACTTACATCTTTGTTTAGAACTTTGTTGCAGCACTGGCCCTCATGACCTGCCTGCTCCTGTCCATATTAATAAAATCAGAGGTAAGCCTCCACAACTCAGAGGTAAGGTAAAAGTCAGATTTAGAGGTGTCATGGAATTGCACAGCAGCTGTCCAGATGAAGTGGGAGATACTAAGACAGACTTGTAGCGTTATATAAATATAAATATATTTAACAGTCAACCAGAAAAAGAACATAAGATAGTCAGGAACCCAGGAACATCATGAGGTGAATCTAAAACAGTATACCGAACACACAGAACACAAAGATGGGGGGGAACCCTCCCCCTTTATACTTACAGCAACCAATCATAGCGTAGATTGCATCATGCAAGAGTCAGCACTCTCTAACTCAGGGGTAGTCAACCTTGGCTCTTTTATGACTCGTGGACTTCAACTCCCAGAATTCCTGAGCCAGCCATGCTGAGGGGAAAGGGAGAGGTTTCCAAGCTGAGCCATGCTGGCTCAGGAATTCTGGGAGTTGAAGTCCACGAATCATAAAAGAGCCAAGGTCGACTACCCCTGCTTAACTAATCAACTATAACTATGTCTTCTGGCCTATTGTATACTTTACTCTTCTAGCTAGTAAATTTAATATCCTAACAAGAGGTGGCAAATATTAAAACCAAATGCACAAGTACAGCATAGGTGGCACCTTGCTCAATAGTAGTAACTGTGAGAGGGACCTCGGAGTCCTAGTGGACAATCACCTAAATATGAGCCAGCAGTGTGCTGCAGCTGCCAAAAAAGCCAACACAGTGCTAGGCTGCATTAACAGAGGCATAGGATCAAGATCACGTGAAGTGTTAGTACCACTTTACAATGCCTTGGTAAGGCCACACTTGGAATACTGCATCCAGTTTTGGTCACCGCAATGTAAAAAAGATGTTGAGACTCTAGAAAGAGTACAGAGAAGAGCAACAAAGATGATTAGGGGACTGGAGGCTAAAACATATAATGAACGGTTGCTGGAATTGGGTATGTCTAGTTTAACGAACAGAAGGATGAGGGGGGACATGATAGCAGTGTTCCAGTATCTCAGGGGCTGCCATAAAGAAGAGGGAGTCAAGCTATTTTCCAAAGCGCCTGAAGGCAGGACAAGAAGCAACGGGTGGAAACTAATCAAGGAGAGAAGCAATCTAGAACTAAGGAGAAACTTCCTGACAGTGAGAACAATTAATCAGTGGAACAACCTGCCTCCAGAAGTGGTGAATGCTCCAACACTGGGAGTTTTTAAGAAGAGACTGGACAGCCATTTGTCCGAAATGGTATAGGGTTTCCTGCCTGAGCAGGAGTTGGACTAGATGACCTTCAAGGTCCCTTCCAACTTTATTATTATTATTATTATTATTATTATTATTATTATTATTATTATTATTATTATTATTATTATTATTATTATTATTATTATTATTATTATTATTTCTCCAGTTTTCCCATGGAAAACTCAACTTATAATTCAATTACATTTTCAATTCATTAGCCCACATGTTTCCCATTGATTAATTATTATATTATCACCAAAACGTTTTGCCCATTGGGTCACACAATCTAACATGTTTATTTTCCAAATTCAGTTTCAATAACAATCTCTAAATCTTAGCAATAACCTGTTCATCACTGACACACAATGCAATTTCAAACTCAGTTTTCGAGTACTCCAAAGCATAGCTTTTCTTATCTAGGTTAAATCATTCTTTCAACTGTAAATATATGAAGCAATGACAACTATGCCCTTTCAACTCCAATTTTTCTTTTAACTTCAAATTGGGCTCTCCTTGAGTAAAATGTAGTATTTCACCATAGATTCACCAGATGGGTCTGAGGAGGTGAGTGAAACTCCAGAGTATTTTTAAATTTCTACCACAGATTTTCTTTCATTGGATGAGCTAAAATGGAGACTAGCCAGACATCTTATGGAGATGCTTTATTATGGATTTCTGCAATGGATAGGAATTGAATTCAATGGCATTAATAGACCTTTGCAACTCTATTTTATAACTCAAGGAGATTTCCAAAGATGACACACAAATAGTATATTTCAATTATTCTATAGTTTTTAATTAAACATTATTTAATGAAATAATGTTCTAAAAAATGATGCAGCTGATCCTTGAGTTTGCAAGACCGCATCAACTGATATATTTACAATGAGATTTTAACTTGTGCCCTAGAACTACATCCTACTGCAGAAACTCAGTAATTTAATTATGTTTTCAAAACCACCTCTACAAGGAGATTAGCACAGGAAAGAAACATATTCAGAAATTATAATAAGGATGAAACTATGACAGCACAACCTGAGAGCCCCATGGCCACATGTAATCCACAATAGAATTTGACTTGGCTTCCAAAGCCAAGATTGTATATTTTAATATGACAGGAGATGAAAAATATTCAATGCATGGAAAATAAATCATAAAGGATCTGCGTGAGATTAGGTGTTCAGTGAGCTGAGATTACATTGATTCAGTTGGTTAAAAAAATCTCTCTCAATCTGTGTGTGTGTGTGTGTGTGT
>NW_015389056.1:59578-62317 GCF_001527695.2 Protobothrops mucrosquamatus | reverse complement strand
GAGGAGGAGGAGGAGGAGGAGGAGGAGGAGGGAAACATCTTTAGTTTGAAAGGAGCTGTTCCATTTTTGCCACTCTTCAATTCTGTCACTTCACTCCGCTATCTGCATAAGCCGGTCATTGCTCCAGAGTAATCCCAATGGATAATAGAGAAATTGTGCCGCTGCTGACTCTTCTGTTTTTTCAGCAGCCAATCTTGCTGTTCACCTGAAGTCTGTAGGTGTGTATCTTATCTGACAAGTGAGGACCTGCCCCCCCGCTTCCGTTTTCCTTGTCTCCCTCGTATTCGAACCAACCCTTCAAAACCAACCAAATTCTTTGACAGGAGATATTCCATAAACAATGAGTCAGCCTTCACTGTTGGTGACAGTAGAAATGCATACTTTTTCCAGGATGGGTTTCAATTCAAATTGTCAAGGAAGTGCAACAGCATTCATGTGCTGCTCTCATTCTCAGCATGCTACTTAAATATATATGACTGGATAAAAATGCGGATTTAAGCAGCTAGTGCTTTCCATGTTCATTGCAGTCACAAATTCCACAATTTCCAGTGAGTTGTTCGGCTGGGAGGTTTGGAAGTTGCGGTCCCAGCCAAGATGGAGGGCAGGCATCAGATTCATTATAATGGCAATCATAATCACCGTTCCCAGAACCAAGCTAGCAGGAGGCAAACAGGTTCAAGAGGGTTGAATCAGATAGCTAGAAGGTTACATTATTGGAATTACCTGGAGCCTCTCAATGCTTTAGACCAGGGGTGTCAAACTAGTGGCCAGCAGGCCGGATGCGTCGCACACAGGCCACACCCACCCCAGCTCCACAAAGGCAAAAAACATTGTTATACGTCATGATACGTCACGTGACGCGATCGAGTTTGACACCCATGCTTTACACCACAGGTGTCCAACTCGCCAAGTCACGTGACGGGTCGTGACATATCGCAACTTTTTTTCACATTGCCGGAGCTGGGGTGAGTGCGGCCTCCACATGATGCAACTGGCCCACGGGCCGGCAGTTTGACACCCCTGCTTTCGACTGATAATGGTGGTGATGAAAATGATTTATATATTGTACTTACATTCCACCTTTATTCCAGGAGCTCAAGGCAACTTGTATTTCTCCCATAGAAGCTCATTTTTTCCTCACAGAGTTCTGTGAACCAGATTTGATTAGAAAATGATGTTTGCCCCCTCACTCATAGTTTGCCTGAGTTCACACATCTCAGTAAACCTTAATCCCAGGATAAGTGGGTAAGTGTCTATAGTCTCTAACCTTGGTTGTTTGCTTGCAGACATTTCATTACCCAACTAGTAAAACATCCAAGTTCAGAGAGCACCAAGGCTCCACCGTTTAAGCCTGAGCTACATATATTCTCTTAGAACAATTAATCAGTGGAATAGCTTGCCTTCAGAAGTTGTGGGTGCTCCATCACTGGAGGTTTCCAAGAAGAAAGTGGACAACCGTTTGTTTGGAATGGTACAGGTAGTCCTCGACTTACAACAGTTCATTTAGTGACCATTCAAAGTTACAATGGCATTGAAAAAAGTGACTTATAACCATTTTTCAATAGTCACGTGATTTACATTTGGATGCTTGACAACTGGTTCATATTTATGACGGTTATAGTGTCCTGGAGTCATGTGATCATCTTTTGTGACCTTCTGACAAGCAAAGTCAATGGGAAAGCCAGATTCACTTAACAACCATGTTACTAATTTAACAACTGCAGTATAGGGTCTACTGCTTGAGCAGAGGGTTGGACTAGAAGACCTCCAAGGTCCCTTCCAGCTCTATTCATTGATTGATTGATCATGTGAGTGAGTGAATAAGTGAGTAATTAACTTAACAAATGTGGCAAGCAAAGTCGTAAAATGGGGCAAAACTTACTTAACAAATTTCTCACTCAGCAACATAAATTCTGGGGTTAATTGTGGTTGTATGTCGAGGACTATAGAGTCTCCTGCTTGAGCAGGGGGTTGGACTAGATGGCCTCCAAGGTCTCTTCCAACTGTTATTCTATTCTGTTCTGTTCTATGTATATTGTTCTGTTCACATAACAGGCAAAAGACAGTCTTCTTCAAATTAAGCTCAACTCTGCTTCATCTCATAGATATGTCCATGAAATTGTCTTCGCAATTGGAGAGAAGTGGTTTGCTACTGCCTTTTTCAGGAATGCTCTGGACATCCTAGCCTAGCCTACAGCTTTGAGATTTTCAGGTTTTCTCATTTAAATATATCCAGGTCTGTTCCTGCTTAGATTTGCAAGATCAGCCAAATCAGCTAGGTATTACTATCTCACCAAACAGTGGCCTTCCCTCCCCTTCCATTCCTCCTTCTCCTCTTCCTTCTGTAAGAAAAATAAGGAATCTACACTAAAAAACAAATGCATTTATGAAGGAGCTACGATACCATGAGGATGAACAAGTAGTATCCAGGGCAACTATTTTCTTAGTCAGCCAGAAGATGAGAAGCCATTTCAATACACTGGTTTCAAGATGCTGTTTTGGAGACAAATCGCAACTGCAGGCAATTGGAGACTTTCTGCCCATTATACTGCTTTAAGTGGTTAATATATGGTTTCAGGCTGGATGTTCAGTTTTAAAAAGCAAAATCAGAGAGAGAGGGAGGGAGGGAGGGAGGGAGGGAGGGAGGGAGAGAGAGAGAGAGAGAGAGAGAGAGAGAGAGAGAGAGAGAGAGAGAGAGAGAGAGAGAGAGAGAGAGAGAGAGAGAGAGAGAGAGAGAGA
>NW_015389056.1:48097-55957 GCF_001527695.2 Protobothrops mucrosquamatus | reverse complement strand
ATTTCTTCTTGGAAAACTTAGATGAAACATCTATAGATGTTCTTCATATAGGAAAGTCTAACTCAGTCTTAAGAAAAACATCCTAACAATATCAACAGTTTGATACCTGTTGATACCTGAAGGATAATAATAATAATAATAATAATAATAATAATAATAATAATAATAATAATAATAATAATAATAATAATAATAATAAAGTTGGAAGGGACCTTGAAGGTCATCGAGTCCAACCCCCTGCTCAGGCAGGAAACCTTATACCATTTTGGACAAATGGCTGTCCAGTCTCTTCTTAAAAACTTCCAGTGTTGGAGCATTCACCGCTTCTGGAGGCAGGTTGTTCCATTGGTTAATTGAACTCATTTTTACAGGATGTATTCAAGCCATAGTTAGACAGCTATCTGTTGTTCAGATATTTTCACCAGAAGAAAGTAGTTGAAACTAATTAGTCCTTTATGATTCACACTTCTTCAGGAGTATGGATTGGATTTATATTTTATAACTCATACCATGTGTGTCTTCAAGTCAACGTTGACTCATGACAACCAGCTGCACAAATCCCTGCAGTTTTCTTGGTGAGATTCTGGAAATGGTTTGCTGTCGCCTTGTTTCTAGGGTTGACAGAAAGAAACTGGCCCCCAGATCAACCAGCTGATGTTGAGCCTAAGACAGAACTAGAATGCACATTTTTCTAGATTCTATCCTGGTGCTTTAATCACTACATCAAACTGTCTCTCATCCACATGCACTTAATAACAGAACAACAGAGTTGGAAGGTGGCTCAAACAGGATACCCTATACCAGGGGTTCTCAACCTTGGCAACTTTAAGACTTGTGGACTTCAATTCCCAGAATTCCTCAGCCAGCAAAGCTGGCTGAGGAATTCTGGGAGTTGAAGTCCACAAGTCTTAAAGTTGCCAAGGTTGAGAACCCCTGCATACTATTTCCAACAAATGATTGTCCAATCTCCTCTTAAGAACCTCCAGTGGTGGAGCACCCACAACCTCTGGAGACAAGCCATTCTACTGAGTAATTGTTCCAACTGACCAATGTATTTACAATGGCAAAATAGTTTCATACTATTGCCANCCTAAGGGGAAATTTTTAGTGGGGTTTTAAAAGCAATTTTAAAAATTAATAAGGCCAAATTTAATATTTCATCTTAACTTTGTTTTAATGATAGTTTTTGGGGTATTTTTGTAGTTGTTTTTATCAGGCTGTCAGCCGCCCTGAGTCCGCAAGGAGAAGGGCGGGGTATAAATTCAAATAATAAATAAATAAATAAATATTAGAATAAAAAAAAAAATTCTAACTACCAGGAATTTCCAGAGCTGTAGGCTAGATTGGGTAGTCAAAAAATTTCCCAGCAAAAGACAAAAAGAAACAGACATGGAATGACGGTTCTCAGTTATGTTAGAAAAAACATCTTAGACGTCATAGTAGCAGTGATTTTAGATTCTTGCACTGAGCAGATGGATTCAACTGCATGAACACAGCCTCTTCCAGATCAATGGTTGTATAATTCTATCATAAATTCAATTTGTGATATGAACCATGAAGAAAAGGCTGGCACTTCTCTGACTCCCAAGATTGTGCCATAAAAAATTCTATGCCAAAATGACCGTTTTCTGAAGTAAAACTTCAGAAAAACCCAAACTAATATGTACATGTGTACATTTATTTCAAGCATTTACATGGGTGCCCAATTTGATCAATGGGGGATGTACAACAAAAATTAAACATTAACAAGAAAATTAATGATGCCCCATTAAAACATAACCTAAGTGTGAGACATGATGAACTGAATGGATCACAGGGGACTCCACTCACCTAAACCCAAATATATAGAAAAGAAAAAGAACGAATTCACAAATTAATTGTGTTATGCAATCACTGTCATAAAATTAGTTGAGGATGAAACATTTGCCAAGTGTAGAAGTTTACTTTTCATTTTCAAAATATCAATAGCAGCTGGGAACTTTTGGTTCCCAGAGCTAAAATTCCCTCTGTTGCATAATTTGGAATTGTTTGCTATTTAAAATTGATTAAACCCACTGGATGGGATCATTTTAGATATTTATATAGCAGCATCTCTGCAACCAAGAAATTGCAAAAATGATGGCACATCCATGGTGATCCTGACTCCCACTTGCATCCTGATGTCTGGTACAAGTACACAATCACATGATAGTTATCTCACACTGGTTTCATTTACTCCCTGTTGACCTCCATGGACATCCATATATATAAGATGGACTATGTTGACATGTAATTGAATAGCTTTTGCTGCAGTATTTGTGACAATTCAATAATCATAATATGTTGTGTAAACCAGACCATCCCATTACACTACAATGTGATATATTTGCTTGCACATAACATTATTGGCGAACACCACAATTGTTCTGGTTATTTCCAGTGTAGTGATTGGCATGTTGTAAGAACTCTCAACTGAGTCATCTTCCAGTATAGGTAATTCTCGACTTACGATCACATTTGAGACCAAAATTTATGTTGCTTAATGAGACATTTGTTAAGTGAGTTTTACTCCATTGTATGATCTTTCTCATCACAGTTGTTAAGTGAATCACTGCAGTTATATAGTTAGAAACACAGTTGTTAAGCAACTTTGCTTGTTGGAAGGTCGCAAAGGGGGTTCACATGATCCCAGGACATTGCAACCGTCATAAACATGAACCAGTTGTCAAGAGTCCAAAATTTGATCATGTGACTATTGGGATGCTGCAATGGTCATAAGTGTGAAAAACAGTCATGAGTTACTTTTTTCAGTGCTGTTGTAACTTCGAATGGTCACTAAACAAATGGTTGTAAATTGAAGACTACCTGTACTGCTGAATCATTGTTTGTTGTTAATTGCGAAGTCGTGTCCGACCCATCGCGACCCCATGGACAACATTCCTCCAGGTCTTCCTGTCCTCTACCATCTTCTGGAGTCCATTTAAGTTCCCGCCTACTGCTTCAGTGACTCCATCCAGCCACCTCATTCTCTGTCGTCCCCTTCTTCTATTGCCCTGAAATCATTACAGACATTAAAATTGGTAAGATATGAAAACATTGGAAACACCATTTGAACAGTTAAGTATATGGATTTCTAAGTTCTGTTTGAACATGTAGGAGAAGCAATGTTAGTAACATGCAGGACCAATCTTAGTAAATGCCTGCAAGTATGGGAACATTTTAAAAATGTTACAACAACCTGTGTTCAGGATGTATTAAACAATAAACTTGATAAGAGCACCAATGCTTCTTCAGAACAGTTGACATTTTAATGGAGAAAATGGTTGTGTTATTGTAGAAAGAAAACAAATGCTATTTCTCCAGAATTGCTGATAAGTAATATATAAGAAGGTTATGAGTTCATATGTATGTATGGGTGAATATTCTATTTTGCAGGTCCAGAATAGATGAGGTTTTGCTGTGTTATGTTACACTGCTAGGAACAGTATTAAACTATGGGCTGTTCTTGCTCGTCTTGCTGAATTTGTAGAAGGGCTCTTATATTTCCCACCACTGAAATATTTAATTAAGATGGGGAATTGGTACGTTATATGGCCCCAAGCACCAGAAACTAAGCTTATTTTGGGAAGGGGAGGGGAGGGGGAGGGGAGAGGAGAGGAGAGGAGAAGAGAGGAGAAGAGAAGGGAAGGGAGGGGAAGGGGAAGAGGAAGGGGAAGGGGAAGGGGAAAGGGAGAGGGGAGGGGAGGGGAGGGGAGGGAAGAAGAGAAGAGAAGAGAAGAGAAGAGAAGAGAAGAGAAGGGAAGGGAAGGGAAGGGAAGAGAAGAAAAGGGAGGGGAAGGGAAGGGAAATAGAGCAGAGGAAAGGAGGGTAGGAGAAAGGATATGAAGATATTCTTTAAGTTTTGAAAAAGGACCATCTGAGAATGACCAATGTCTTCATCCCTGAGTTCTAATTGCCACTATGTTCCGGTTCCTCTCCCATAACTCATTGGACTTAATAGGTCCCTATTTTTGCCTTTTTGAAATGTGTTGTTAATACCTGGCTAAGACAAGTTGCCAGTGGTAAACACATCTTCTCTCTGTTGCTCATGTGTGAAAGGGCCTATGTCTCAGTTCTAGCGCACCACAAAGGGTGGAGGCTTCCATCCATTCTGTAGATGTCAAGAAACAAAAGGGCAACTGATGTATGATAAGAGATTTGCATTTCTCTTTTCTGGCACATATTTAACAGGAAGAACCCTCACACTTTGGGCTTTTTAGTCAATTTTAAAAAAACTATTATAATTGAATAAAGCAGGCAGAGTAGAGACCTTTAGTGTATAATAATTCAAAGTCTGGGGCCATAATTCTTAGCTCAATGGTTACGGGGTTGTAAGGCTGTTCCTGATTTTAGCCTTAAAATAGTAAAGGACCTGTTTGATCCTCAAACCTGGCATTTCAGGATTTTATTTAGCCACCACCCTACAATGGGTCTTCTAGCTATACCCATCAGATTTCTTCTTGGAAAACTTAGATGAAACATCTATAGATGTTCTTCATATAGGAAAGTCTAACTCAGTCTTAAGAAAAACATCCTAACAATATCAACAGTTTGATACCTGTTGATACCTGAAGGATAATAATAATAATAATAATAATAATAATAATAATAATAATAATAATAATAATAATAATAATAATAATAATAATAANCATCGTTGGGGTGACCCGGGGTGGAGATGTACAGCTGAGTATCATCAGCGTACTGATGGAACTCCACCCCAAAGCCTCGAATGATCTCACCCAGCGGCTTCACATAAATATTGAACAATAGGGGAGAGAGGACCGACCCCTGAGGCACCCCACAAGTTAGGGGCCTAGGAGTCGACCTCTGTCCCCCTGCCAATACAGATTGCGTACGGTCGGTGAGTATCCAGAGTTGAGGACCAGAAGAGGATGAAGCTGATCCACAGATCTCAATGGTCACACAGGAGATGTTTTTAATTTATTGATTGGTTGATCAAATTTGGAGACCACCCACCTCCTTTCTAGAGTGATCCTGTCTGTTTTGCAAAATCAGTTCATAAATTGCAGGATCTAATGCAAATGGGATGAACAAAGGATTTCCAAGTGTCATTTGTGTTTGCCAGACATTCAGAAAAACACCCAGCCAAACAACCTGGAAACCACAGTAACAAAACTGTCAGAACTATGCAATCTATTTTTTTTTTTTCAAAATAGCACGCTTCACTCTAAAAAACATCAACAAACAAAACAAGGAAAAAAAAGGTGATAGAACTAAAAGAAAGGAGAGGCATGAAGAAGAATATATTAGCTTCTCAGGAGTGATTGAGGTTTTTAAAAATCAATAAAAGTTTCATCAATATGAAAAAAAAGTTAAAAAAAAAAAACAAAATTAAAAATGCATATACTTTCTCCCTCTTCCCTTACAATATTTTTGGAGAAGGTTGTTTTGAATACATTCTTACATTCCACACAAGATGGAAAAAAGTATTTTGAGATGTACTGTTGATTGCCATAAATATTGCAAATAGCATCCAGAGCCTTCATCCCACAAAGAAGAGGGAGTCAAGCTATTCTCCAAAGCGCCTGAAGGCAGGACGAGAAGCAACAGGTGGTATACTGATCAAGGAGAGAAGCAACTTAGAACTAAGGAGAAACTTCCTGACAGTTAGAACAATTAACCAATGGAACAACCTGCCTCCAGAAGCGGTGAATGCTCCAACACTGGAAGTGTTTAAGAAGAGACTGGACAGCCTTTTTTCTGAAATGGTGTAGGGTTCCTGCCTGGGCAGGGGGTTGGACTCGATGACCTCCAAGGTCCCTTCCAACTTTATTATTATTATTATTATTACTAAGTATTTTTTTTTCCTCCTAATAATACCACAAGGCTGAAATTGTTGATGATCGGTGATCTAAAATAACCCAAATGAGTTTTGTAGCTGAATGGATGAACAGACTCACCACACCACATGGATCAGCCTTGATTTCATCTCAGTTCTCAACTTACGACTGCAATTGGGATAGGATTGCAATTTTATAAACTTTTTTGCTTCTGTCCTTAAGTGAATCACCTTGATTGTTAATCCCTCAACTTTGTTGGAAGCCAGTTAGGAAAGTCACGAAGGCAATCATGTGACCCCAGGATGCTACAACCATCACAAATGCATGCCAGTTGCCAAGTGCCTGAATTTTGATAACTTGACCATGGGAACACTGTAACCGTCACAAATACGAGGATCAGTTCTAAGTCACTTTTTTCAGCACCGTTGTTGCTTTGAATGGTCACTAAACAAATGGCTATAAATCAAAGACGGTCTGTATTCTTTAGCTTCATCACTTTAGAAAGGGGTTAAGTTCACACAACTTATAACATTCTATCTCTGGATAAACAAAGCCCTATGACAGTGTTCTCAAAATAAGTGATGCCAAACAAACAATCCCCATCAATGCTTAATCCAATTAATCTAATTTGCACAGCATTCACACAAATGGGTCGAATTTTATTCTGATCTAAGGTGTCTAAGGGGTGGACTGACCTAGTTCAAGGCATAATGGGGTGAGCTTCCATTCCTGCCCCACCTAGTTCTAAAGCATGCAAGTGCAATCCACATTTTAATCTGATCTAAGCTGCTAAGGCAGGGGTCTCCAACCTTTCTGGATTCGAGGACCAGAGGGAAGGAGAGCAGTTTCAAAATTGGTGTGCATACACTTGCATGCGCACACAGGACCACGCACACTGATGTGGCACTAGCAACCCCATTCTCACATGGCTTCATGTGCATGCGCAAATGGCTGCACTCCTCCCACAGTGGCTAGTGGCCCGTTCGTGCATGCACGAATGGGCCGGGCAAACCGCCTGGACTAGCGGCACATGTGCAAACAGGCTACAGACACCTGCCCCACACTAGCATTCCTGTTCGCGCCCACACACATGCATGCGCAAACAGGGCTGTGGGAGCTAGCACGATTGGGGGAAAATGCACATTCACACATGCGCACACCGATCAGCTGTTTCCATGGCCCGCTGGTCGGCCCAGTCCCGGGTTGCGGACCATAGGTTGGGGACCCCTGTGCTAAGGGGTTATGGTAGCCTAGCAGTTAAGATGCTGGGCTGTTGACCACAAGATTGGCAGTTTGAGACCCAAGTATCACATAACGGGGTGAGCTCCTGTTACTTGCCCAGCCCCTGCCTCCCTAACAATTTGAAAGCATGCAAATGCCTGACCTAGGGAGGATTTTAGGTAGGGATGATTTTAAGAAAATTTTAATTGACACACAGCTTCGAATATTTGGCTTTTAATTTGGTTTTATGGGGGTTTTTTCTGTTCTTTGATGTATTTTGTTTGTCTGTTTTAATATGCTGTGCACCGCCCTGAGTCCTACGGGAGAAGGGCGGTATATAAATTAAATTATTAATTAATTATTAGATATCACTTTGGTGGGAGGTTGACCAGTGGAACAATCTGCCTCCAGAAGCGGTGAATGCTCCAACACTGGAAGTTTTAAGAAGAGACTGGACAGCCATTTGTCTGAAATGGTGTAGGGTTTCCTGCCAGAGCAGGGGGTTGGACTCGATGACCTTCAAGGTCCCTTCCAACTTTATTATTATTATTATTATTATTATTATTATTATTATTATTATTATTGTTGTTGTTGTTGTTGTTGTTGTTGTTGTTGTTGTTGACAGCATTCCATGCACCTTAGCATATAGTCATGCCAGCCACATGATCATGGAAGCATCTTCAGATAATGCTGGCTCTCTAGGCTAAGAAATGGAGATGGATACCACTTACTAGAACTGGACGTGACTGGGCAGGAGAAATCTTTACCTATTTTTTTTAAAAAGGTGTCTAAACCCAACCACTGTGTCCTACACAAC
>NW_015389056.1:23917-47533 GCF_001527695.2 Protobothrops mucrosquamatus | reverse complement strand
TTGACAGCATTCCATGCACCTTAGCATATAGTCATGCCAGCCACATGATCATGGAAGCATCTTCAGATAATGCTGGCTCTCTAGGCTAAGAAATGGAGATGGATACCACTTACTAGAACTGGACGTGACTGGGCAGGAGAAATCTTTACCTATTTTTTTTAAAAAGGTGTCTAAACCCAACCACTGTGTCCTACACAACGAAGTCTCTTATAGAAAAATTCATCTGAGTTCAAGCCCAGAATGCAACTCTGGAACTTCTTTAAAATCTTCCCTGAAGGCAAGGCTAGTTTTACAGACCCAGAATTATTATTATTATTATTATTATTCTTGGATTAAAATTGGAATGAGAGAAGAATTGGTGCCCCAGTTTTCAATATAATGGAGGTACCGGGCTTCGTTTCTGATATATAAAAAGTGCCAGCTATCAGCAATTTGGGAAATGCCGCTTTTGAGATAGTACAGGAGAGCAAATATAATCATTTTAGGTTGTCACAAAGGCAAGTAAAAAATAGAAATGCATAAAATAGGCTGCTTTTTCCATCTATATATTAGTGGAGCTGCCAGATAGCACCGTCAATTCTCCGAGCAGCACCACTGAAAGTCCCTCCAAAAGAAACATTATGGTTTTAACAATTTTATATAATACAGTGACCCTTCTGATATCATTGTAATTGTATAAAGATTATAGGAGTTGATGTTAACAATGGTATATAAGAGGAGAAATCAATTTTTCATTCCTGTGGAATGAGGGACTATTACAGGTACCAAGTAAACAAATTTATCTTTAAGTCTGAAAGAAAAGCAACAGAAAAGACCCATCCACTTTCTTATTCTTTAACTTTGAAAGGATACTGAACTTTGAAAGGGGGATTACAGGAAACTAAACCAAGCACAGTTGGTTTAAATTCTGCTACAGGAAAGATGACCCTTGAAACATTACTCTTTTTTTTTCCAAAATATTGTCTAATGTTCTGTTTCCTAAATTAATAAGGTTATAGATGGACAAATCACCTCAGTGTTTTTGTGCCAGATATTATACTGCCCTTTTCTAATCCAAAGATTCAGTTACAAGTAGAGTCATATGTGGTACAGGTAGTCCTTGACTTACAACGTTTTTTTAGTGACCGTTAAAAGTTACAACAGCCCTGAAAAAGGTGACTTATGACTGTTTTTCACAGTTACAACATTGCAGCATCCCCATGGTCACATGATCAGAATTCAAATGCTTGGCAACTGGTTCCTATTTATGACCGTTTGTGTCCCAAAATCATGTGATCCCCTTTTGCAACCTTCTGACAAGCAAAGTCAATGAAGAAGCCAGATTTACTTAACAACCATGTTACTTACTTAACAACTGCAGTGATTACCTAACTACTGTGGCAAGAAAGGTTGTAAAATGGGACAACTGTCTTAACAACTGTCTTATTTGGCCATAGAAAGTTTGGGCTCAGCTGTGGCCATAAGTCAAGGACTACTTGTAGCATATATTTGCCTCCTGGAGATTACACATTGGCATCATGACGTTCAAGATGTTGGGGACTCTTTGGCTTAAAAAAAAAATTAAGACTCTAGAAATTGTATAAAGTTATGTAGATAGGCACAACATAAAGAGATTTCTTTTTTGTGCTCCTCACCATATTTATTTGCAAGCAGTCAAAAGCTAAGCAGGGTCTGCCCTGGTTAATACTGGATGAGCAAGCATCTAGAAATTCATACTGGGAATCTGAAAAAGTGCCTAAGATGAATCATCTTTGGAAACTAACCAAAGAGACAAGCAACCTAGAACTAAGGAGAAACTTCCTGACAGTTAGAACAATTAATCAGTGGAACAACCTGCCTCCAGAAGCTGTGAATGCTCCAACACTGGAAGTTTTTAAGAAGAGACTGGACAGCCATTTGTCTGAAATGGTATAGGGTTTCCTGCCTGAGCAGGGGGTTGGACTAGGTGACCTCCAAGGTCCCTTCCAACATTATTATTATTATTATTATTATTATTATTATTATTATTATTATTATTATTATTATTATTATTATTATTATTATTATTATTATTAAGCAACAAGCAACTTCCATAATACTGCCAAGAAAACTGCATGGATGTAATCAGCAGCACTCAAACTCAGCTTGAAAGCATCCTGACTCAAGGCCACCTAATATTGGTAGAATACTTAGGATGGATAAACTTTTGATTGCTAAACTATGCAATCAGTAATCCCCAAAGTGCTTTTTCAAAAGGCAAAACCTCCAAGTGGCCTCAACGACTATTAGAAAGACTGCTAGCAGCCAGTTGACTGCAAGGAATATAAATCCTTCCATCCTCCACCATTCAGTCAGAACTGAAGAAGCTTCTTGGATGTGGAGCAAAAAGCCTTCAAGGAAAAACAAAGTCCAGTTGCCTTTTGAAAAAGCACCTTTGGGACAATCATTACCTGGATGACTGAGAATCTCCATAGACATACAATATCAGTAAGAATAAAGATGAAGCAATAAGCATTAGCTATGTTGCTTTTAAAAGGAGATTGAACCAGTAGAGCAATATTGCAACTGGAAGCATCTGGTCTTCCCTTTTTTTCATCCAGGTNGAAGATGATTAGGGGACTGGAGATTGAAAGATATGAAGAACGGTTACAGGAACTGGGCATGGCTAGTCTAGTGAAGAGAAGGACCAGGGGGGACTTGATAGCAGTGTTCCAACATTTCAGGGGCAGTCACAGAGAGGAAGGGATCAACCTATTTTCCAAAGCACCTGAAGGCCAGACAAGGAATAATGGATGGAAACTGATCAAGGAGAGATTCAACCTAGAAATAAGGAGAAAGTTTCTGACAGAACAATTAACCCATGGAACAGATTGCCTTCAGATGTTGTTGGGGTTTCATCACTGGAAGTTTTCAAGAAGAGACTGGACTGCCATCTGTTCAGAAATGTAGGGTCTCCTGCTTGGGGGTGGGGGGGTGGGGTTGGACTACATGACCTACAAGGTCCCTTTCAACTCTGTTATTCCAACATATATTAAATTATATTCCATGGAATACCGGTGTCCTTCAAGCAATTTGAAGGGATTCTGTGAGAACGGCAAAGAAAAGTTGAACACCCAATCACATTTTCTTTCATTTTATCATCATGAAAAGTGCTGGCTACAATTCAGACCAAATAATAAAAGAAGCTGAAAAAGCTCCTTTAACAAATTGAAAAAAATGTATACTATTATATTCAGGCTCATGAATGCAGATGTATACTTAATGTATGGCATGTAAGAGGAAACAGATTTAAACAAAACATGGTTTATTCCAGTATTCCTTGTATTCTCCCATTTAAATAAAATAAAATAAAATAAACAGACATAAGTCAATTTGATTATTTTTAACAAACATTTTTGGTGTTCCATGGTCTTGAAAAAAATTAAGCAACACTATTGTATGTTACTTTCCATATAATATGAATAGTAAAAGAATTCCTCCAATGGTAGGGAGTTCTAACAATGGCTGTGTTGGGCTGATGAAGAATGGATTCTGCAGCTGAAATCGCAATTTCCTGTTTTAAATTGGTTATGGAGTTTTTAAATGTATTTGTATATCATCTTTAAAAACTTTTTTATTGGACTGTTGTAATCTGTCCTGAGTCATGTACAGGTTTAGAATGGAATAGAGCTGGAAGGAACCTTGGAGGTCTTCTAGTCCAGCCCCCTACTCAAGCAGGAGAATCTATACCAGTGGTTCTCAACCTTTTTAATGCCGCGACCCCAACCGGTCGTAGGTTGAGGACTAAACCGGTCATAAGTCGAGGACTAAACCGGTCGTAAGTCGAGCACTACCCAACCGGTCGTAAGTCGAGGACTTTCCCTGCCCGGGAGCGCCATGCATGCGTGGTTCTGCCCCCTGCGCCGGCCGAGGCATAGCTGGCAAGCGGCAGAGACGGAGCAGGCCGACCACCAGCTGGCCCAGCCCAAGGGAGGTAAGGCACCTGCCGGAAAAGGGGAAAAAAATGGCGGACAAAAAAAATGGACAAAAAAAATGGCGGACAGCCTTGCTTGGCGACCCCCGTGAAATGGTCGATCGACCCCAAATGGGGTCCCGACACACAGGTTGAGAACCACTGATCTATACCATCTCAAACAAGTGAATGTCCAGTCTTTTCTTGAAAATCTCCAGTGATGGAGCACCCACGATTTCTGGAGGCACTTCATCATGCTTTACAGCCCTCTCTAAGCAGTTTACAGAGTCAGTCTATTGCCCCCAACAATCTGGCACCTCATTTTACCAACTTCAGAAGGATGGAAGGCTGAGTCAACCCTTGAACCAGTCAGGATCGAACTGCTGGCAGACTTAGCCTGCAATACTGCATTCCAACCATTGGTACCACCATGACTCTTATAATTATAAAGCAGCCAATAACTGAGCAGAGAGGCAGCATGGATTTTTTTTTTCAGCTTGCATAAAAAGAATGCATGAACATCAGAGGATGCACACTACCATATTAAGAAATAGCAGAGGCAGGATGTAGGAATCAGAGCAAACTCCACACAAGACAATTGTCCCTGCTCTTCCTTTATTTATGTGTGGTCTGTTCATGTGCTGAAATGAAGACATCAGCAAAGTGCCGGTCTTGAATCGTAAAATCCAACAGTTCCCTTAGCAGTGCATTTTCCAATAAATGCAGTTAAAACGTTGCCTGATCCCTTTTTTAGTTACTCCCCTTTTACATTCAAGTTATACAGTTTGACTCTCCAAAGCCACACAATAGTGAATCCTACAGGACAAAATGCCCATTAGGAAAGAGACTATGTGCCAAATTTACTCTGAAATGAAACAAAGGAGATTCAGGATGCACCATCTTGACCCCCTCTATATGTCAAGTGCAGTGCTAATTCTCTTACTTTCTAACTATAAATGGTGCATGACCCATTTTTTCTGGAACAAAGCTCAGGATGGTAATCAGAAGTGTTGAGCAGTTTTTCGTTGCATTTTCAGAGTGCAATTAACCTGCTTGACAAGGAAGAAATACCAATTAATGTCCTTCAGATCTACTGAGCATCACTCTCTTAATGCTCTGACATTATTTGACTTGCGTGGTATTCTTCATCCCTTTATATTTGTACAATTAAGTTTAGTATCTTCCCTGCCCATCCACCAGTCACACCCTCCATTTTCAAGACTTAGAGAGTCTTGTTTCAATTGAAGCTCAACATTATTTCTCTCCCAGATGTTCCTTTGAAGAAGTTGCCCCACCCAATGCTCAGTATTTCCCTCCAAATTGGCAATCCTGTATTGTCTGAGCTTGCTGGTTACCCATGTTTTTTCTTTGTGGAAAAAGAAGCCACATAGATGGCTATGAGAGTTGGACCACAAGGAAGGCTGAGCACCAAAAAATTGATGCTTTCGAATTGTGATGCTGAAGAAGACCCTTGAGAGTGTCCCTTGGTCTGCAAGGAGATCAAATCAGTCAGTGTTAAAGGAACTCAACCCTGACTGTGGTTTGGAAGGAGAGATAGTGAATATGAAGCTCAAATACTTTGGCCACCAAATGAGAAGAGAGGATTCATAGGAAAAGACCTCGGTGTTGGAAAAGTTGGAAGGAAAAAGGAGAAAGGGATGACAGAGGATGAGATGATTAGATAGTGTCATCAATGCAATGAACATGAATTTGGACAAACTCCAAATTCAGTGGTGGACAAGGGAACCTGACATGCTATGGTGCGTGGGGTCACGAAGACTCAAACATGATTTAGCAGCTGAATAACAACAACAGATCTCATGTGGATGGTGGGGAAAGTAATTTTTGCATGTTAATTATTACAGAAGAAAACCATCTGGTTCCCTACACTACAACAGAAACTACCTAAATCCAGTATGATTTTCGTCATATGTTTACCTCTTTTATCAACATCTAAGCATTTAGAGAAGAGCCAAACCTGCCACTATTTGTCCAGAAAAAAAAAGTCTATTTCAATATGGCACAATCTATCAGGAAGCTGCCATGCTAAGCACTGTATAATTAAGTGGGAGCTTTTCAAGAGATGTTAGGTTTTCCCATGGCGTTCTTTCATGTCAGCAGTGAGTGTAGATGTTACCAGTCAATTCTGTTGACAGTTTGGACTGTTTTTGTTTTTTTTTCTAAGAGACTTGCTTCCTTCTCTTTAACATGTTTAATAGCATCCAACCCATTGGCATGTCTCCAGAATATTTTTTAACGTCATATTGCATGCTTTCCAATCTTATCCGGCATTTGTCCAAAGCTGCTTTATATACTGTTATTCTTGTTTTATGTCAAAGGGTTGAGACAGAAAGATGCATCCCAAAGATGAATAAAAACTTATCTGACTTTCTGAAAGTTCTGGGGTTGTTATTATTAGCATATGGCATTGTTACAGTAGCCAGGAGACCACAATGCTATTGCAGAGTGGGAGTTTGGCTTGCCAAGGGACCAGCCTGTTATAGGCAGTGGTGGGATTCAGCTGGTTCACCCCACTTCGGCAGAACCGGTAGCTTATTTTTTTTGTTGCCCAGGAGCAGAATGGACTTCCGGAAGCGGCATCCACACAGAGAACCGGTTGTTCACATATTTGAATCCCACCACTGGTTATAGGACACGCTTGCGTGCTTCCCAAGGGTGAGCTGGCTTCGCACCAGAGAGAAAACAAGCAGCTCTTCCTGCAGCATCACCCAAGGTCTCCTCCCTTCCTGGAGCTGCCTTGCAAATGGCTGCCACAACCGGGAAATTTCAGAGCCATCAGGAATCTGACTGCCTGCACAGAGCAACCAGCTCATCTCTCCACCGAAGTGGTACCTAATCTATCTACTCGCATAGAACATGCTTTCGAACTGTTAGGTGGACAGAAGCTGAGGCAAGTGATGGGAACTCACCCTGTCACAAAGAGCTAGGACTCAAGCTACCGGATGTCAACGCTGCTAATATCGGATGCTCTTGCTTTGACAACAGATGGAAATGCAGCCATTTTCTCTATTGCTTTTAGAATTAGTTGATGCTGGGAGGAGGAATAGGGATAGAGTCCAGCTAATCATAACAATAATAACTTAGCCGTGGGAACCCAAGGACATTGGGCCCAGAGCCGATAGAGTTTTGGCGGGCTGGAGAGCTGGGGAGAAAGCCCGTGCTTCAAGCTAATTGGGGAATGTGATTTATGACAGTTTATTGGAGGAGGGAATTGCACTTTGTTACTTTGTATACAGGGGAGGGGAATTTAGTTTCTGGTTTCAACTATGTAGTGCCGATACTTTGTTTCTCAAATAAAAGATTATTTAAGGTAAACAATGCCTCGAAGTTCTTTTGAAGAGTTTCATCTATCGGAACCATGACACCGGAGCTGAGACCATATCCAGCATCATTAAACCAATGAGCCACTTACACTTCCTAGTTATGGGATATTTTATGAATTGGGGAGTGGGGGTGGGTTAACATAACACCTTAACATTTTTTTGTGACTGGATTTTCAAAATCTTTGGAACATCACAATTAGTTTCAAGAGCATGCTGGGCTCTATTCAGTTTGCTGGAGCATTACTTATTTACTTACTTACTTACTTACTTACTTACTTACTTACTTATTTACTTATTTACTTATTGTATTTCTAGACTGCCCATCTTTCTCAAGGAGGGACTCCAGAGAGACCTTTTGCATGGGATCTCCTTACTGCATTAAGGAATTAAGATGCAGTTGCCACAAATTGTTCAAACCTATTAATTTCCGTGCTATTGGAGTATAAAAATAAATGTACCCCTGGGTCAAGCTCAAGTCCAGGTGACTCCATAGCTACAGAAAATCCTCACTGAATGACCACTCATTCAAAAACTCTCTGAATTTACAGTGGTGCTGAGCGAGGAGACTTACAACTGACCCTTATCCATCTGGCTGTTGCAGTGTCCCTGCAGTCACTTGATCAGCATTCAGACACTGGCAACCGGCTTGCAATTATGATGGTCCCAGCATCCTACAGTCACACGGTTGCCATTTGCAACCTTAATTGCTGGCTTCCTACGAGCAAAATCATTGGGGAAGCCAGCAGGAGGTTGCAAATGGTGATCACATGACCATAGGATGCTCCAACTATGCACTTAACAACAGCAAACGGAATTGCCATAACAGCCATCATAAGTGAGTGTGATGATACAACAGTATCATGAAGCAACAGAGTTGCTGGTCCCAGTTACCATTGTTAAGCAAGGATTAGCCAGTTTCCTTGCTGGCAAAACAGAAATGGTTCACCATTGCTGTTTGGTGGGATTTTATTTTATGTTTTCAATTTCCTAAGTAAAGATAGCCCTGAAATTCCTGGTGTCAGTCCCATCCTTGAACCCAGCAGTCATTCAGATACTGTTAGCAACTAAAGCTTTGTGCTAGAATAGGGGTCCCCAACCCCCGGTCCGTGGACCCACACCGGTCTGCAGCATGCCAGAAACTGGTCTGTGCAAACAAGTGAAACCCCATCCGCGGGATGCAGGCAGCACACAAAACCACGCCCCCCTCCGGTCCATGAAAAAACCTCTCTCCACGGAACCGGTGCCTGGTGCCCCAAAGGTAGGAACCTCTGTGCTAGTAGATACATTTTGTGCTAGTAGTTATTTGTAAAGATAATAAAGAGGGGAAAGGAAGGAGGGAAGGAAGGAAGGAAGGAAGGAAGGAAGGAAGGAAGGATTTGCATGACATGCTCTATTTGACCCTTATAAAATCACCCAGGTGGATTTGCTTCTCTCATTCTTTTTCCCCACATCTCTTACTTCCGAGCCCCAGGCTGTAGTGATCACGTGACACAAGGACACTACAACCGTCATAAATATGACCCAGTTGCCCAGCGTCTGAATTCTGATCATGTGACCATGGGGATGCTGAAATGGTCATAAGTGTGAAACACGGTCATAAGTCACTTTTTACAGTGCCGTTGTAACTTTGGTCACTAAATGAACGATTGTAAGTCAAGGACTACCTGTAATAGCTTCCACAGCTGGAAAGAAAATTGAAACCCCCTGTTTAAACCTATGCCCTAAACATGGGCAATGTTGGTATGTTAATGCCACCAGCTTCACCCCTCCCTTAAAGTCTTCCAGAGAAGCAGTGCAAGGCACAACAAGAGAAGACTGTGGGCACTCCCTGCATTTGCCCCGAACCGCCCCATTTTAGAGCTGAAATTCAGTGCACCACTGTCCATTCTTCTCTCTTTCAGTATAAAAATGGATTGAAAATGCTCACGCTCACCTACAATGCCTCATCCTGGCTTTACTCCCATTAAAAGTCATGCCTGCTTAGCTGAATAGTGTATGGAGATGAATGGAAGCCTTAACATGGGCAGAGTTATGTATGTGTTTAACTAATTGCAGGATAAGGACCATAGAGAGCCGCTGAATTGCTTGTAAGGAAATTGAAAACATATTCTTTCCATTTAACCAAGGCTGCCTAGAGTAAATTGTATGACTATGCTCCAGAGGCATTAAATAAGGACTCTGACTTGCTGCTGTTTTAAAATGCTATTTATATCCCCATTGTATGTAGTCTGCAGCTATAATTATTTCCTTAATGCATTATTTTATTGCAGGACTACTACAGCAATGATTATAAGGTATCGGAGAGTGTAGCTAGTTGTAGTGTTAATAGCGCTCATAAATCTACCCGAACATCTATTTTCTCTGATGGCCCAGAATTCTTATTTTGCTTTTCCACATTTTTGCCACCAAGCCAAGTCATCATCTCTAAATTTGATTGTAAATTAAACATTCTGTCCACAGCAAGGTAAATGCCCTTCTGGAGGCAATCTGGCAAATTAATAGTGACATCTTGCGTCTGAGAAGTGGGTGGATATTTTCACAAGTTATTAAAGGAAAGCATCCATGCACATTGGCACATAAGTAGCTGTTGCAACCCAGTGAGGGGCACAGAGTTGATTGCATCAGGTTCTGTTCAGGTAGAACCAGAGTGTGAAATCTGACCGTGCATGAATCAGCAGCAGACCCCCCATATCACTTCTTCCATCTTCGGCTTGGCGCCTTGCTGGCATCCTGCCATCAAAAGCTGGGCGAGGGGGCAAGGAGGACAAATGGACAATAAACATGTATATGGGGATGTGATGGGAAAGAGGGAGGGGGGATGAAAGCTTCACGAAGATCAGGGAGGCACGGAACTGGTTTGTGCTTGTCTTCAAGGCCACGCACCCTGAGAACGGAATGTGGATGGCCCCAAACATCTCAGCGATTCTCAAACACCTATGCAGCTCTCCATTGGCTGAAGCCAAACTGGTCATGGGGAGGGAGGGGGGAAACTTTGTAACCTTTTGCCTGGGAATCTTATTTCTAGCCTGACTTTACTGCAACCAGCAACCTTTAGTAAAAGAAGCTATCGCTTCATCAAAATGGAGTCGAGGGTCTTTCTTTCCTAAGGGTCCTCACTGGGGCAGGACTGACACCCCAGCCTTTGGAGATCAGAAACGCTCCCCCCAGCCCAAGATCCTTCGACAAAAATGTAGCAGCAGACTGCCAATTTATGACGCTGCAATTTTTCACTTTAAAGAAAGCAGTAAAATATGGCTGTTAAGGCTCCAATAGATTAACCACCCCTATTTTGCAAAGGCAGGGGATGGGATAAAAAGACTCACGTCTCCTTGAAAAATAAGTCAAAAACTTCATTATTTCTAAAGGGAAGGGCACCCCATTCATGTAGCTACATTGCCAGGTTCCTGCAGTCCTCTATCATGTGAACAAATATTTATTTATTTAAAAACTGTAGCTGCCCATCTTCTAACCAACTCTGGGTGGCTTCCAATCAGAAAGTTTAAGAGTTGTGTGACTACCCCCTATTTTTTTTTAAATGTAGTAGTGATAGAGAAAAATACATTTGATTAATGCAAACCATTTTAAGAGTAGAAAGATTAGCTTCCTAACAGCCCAGTGGGCTGACTCTGTCAGCCAAGAAATTTCTGCTGGCAGCGTTCAAGAGAAGAGCCTTTTCTGTTGTGATTTCTGCCCTCTGGAATATTGTGCCCCTAGAGGTGAGATCTGCCCCTACCCTCTTGGCTCTTCCAAATTGTTTGTGTCCCCGATGGGGGTATATCTGAATATGGTTGGTAGATTAGGAGAAGATTCTACTTCCATCCTGTACATCCTGCTCCCTCCCCTCCCATTTTAATTATAATTTATATTTTTATTGTTATTGGATATATTAGTCCTTTTCATCCAGGATTATTCCATTTCATCAAGAATATAGTGTTAGCAATAGCAATAGCATTTAGACTTATACAGTATACTGCACCACCCCATAGCGCTTTATAGCAGTCTCTGGATGGTTTACAATGTAGTAGAAGATTTATCTACATATTTTCCCCAACAGTCTGGGTCCTCATTTTGCCAACCTCAGAAGAATGGAAGGCTGAGTCAACCTTGAGCCCCATGAGGATCAAACTCCAGGCTGTGGGCAGAGTTTGCCTGCAATACTGCATTCTAACCACTGTGCCATCAGGGCATTCCAAATTGTGGCAGGTCTGGTTAGTTTAAACCTTGGTTAGTTTTACTATTATTCAAACCATCATTTGGGCATTGATATGTCAGTGCAACGTGCAGTGGGCAGGAAATGAAATGAACTCAGCAACCAAGTTAAGCAGGTCATGTGAATGTAGTCAGTGGGTGTGCATGCTCCTCCATGGGAAGAAGGAAGTCAAAAGATATTTCATCCATCGTAATCATAATGGGTATGACTAGTTTAATGAAAAGAAGGACTAGGGATGATGTGATAGCACTGTTCCAATATCTAAGGCAGGCATGTTAAACTGCCAGCCTGTGGGCCAGATGCGTCACACCAAAATCGCCGGCAATGGGGAAAAAGTTGTGATACATCGCGTGACATCGCAGGTTTGACATGCCTGATCTAAGGGGCTAACACAAAGAACAGGGAGTCAAGCTGGACAAGAAGCAATGAATGGAAACTAATCAAAGAGAGAAGCAATCTAGAACTAAGGAGAAATTTCCTAACAATTAACCAGTGGAATGGCTTGCCACTAGAAGACCTCCAAGGTCCCTTCCAACTCTGTTATTCTGTTATAATTACATAACTGGCATCACTTGTTTGATGAAGTCATGGCATATGATGTCATCATGGCTTGTACTGGATGCTTTTGTACTGGATGAAGTCACATGCCATGACTTCATCAAACAAGTGATGCCAGTTATGCTATATGATTTCCAGAACTTTATTTTTTTTTCCCCCAAGCCAAATCCTTCCAAGATATTTAACAGCACATAGCCATTCAAATATCAAACAATGCCACAGGATCTAGTATTTTCATTCATTTTCATTCCTTCTTCTTTTGTAAAAATATATTTGCAAACACTGCACCTGAGTCTGACATGACATTAAGATGGAAATGGCTAAGCTGCTTTCAAGCCATCTCAAATAAAGGGGATTAACTGTACAATGGCATGACTTGATCACCTAATATCAATATGCATTAGTGGCCTTTAATTTTACCAGGGGTGTTAAGTGGGTGATTAAGGAGTTAAGCAGGATAGAGAGGCATTTAGTGTCACACTGTCAACAATCCCCTGAATCTGACTCCATGTAAGTTTTCAGGTTGTGCCACGCCTGCCTGTCATGCAAACAGAATAGGAATTACTCAATTTAACATCATTTCAGTTCTAATTGAATCCATTTACTAAATCCTGAATAAATACATTATAACTGCTGCTTTGGTCAAACAGAGAGAAATAGCCATCTTCTAATGACTCCCCTGTGGATTTAATGCCTATTCTATCTGTTAGAATAATGACTCCAGCACCATGAGAATATATTTAATGGATAATAGTTATTTAAATGTGCCAAGGCTTTGTAAAGCAAATAAGATTCTTTTCTTTTCTTCTTTTCTTTTCCTTTCCTTTCTTTTCTTATCAATTTGTATGTATAAAAGAGGATTTCAAAGAAGTTGGTGCCATGTATGATATTTGCATTGTTGGCACTGTTAATTATATGTGATCTTGTCAGGCGCAAGCAGAGTCACTGGAGGATAAACACAAAAAGATATTTTATTGCTGATTGCCTATATTACAAGAATCTCACCAGACTATCCGCTTTTCCTTGGGAAACAGGAGATCTATATCTGAGAGGTTTCCTCCACTGAGTGGACTTTAAACTGGAATGTCTCTTTATTCTCCCTAAAGCACAGGTGTCAAACTTGATCACGTCATGTGATGTATCTTGACATATCGTGACATTTTTTGCCTCTGCAGAACCGGGGTGGGCGTGGGCTGCATTTGACACATCCGGCCTGTGGGCTGCCGGTTTGACACCCCTACCTTAGAGGGTCCACATCCCCTTCACCTGGTGGTTCCAGCTGGTGGTTCTCTAATGCGACATACAGGTATGTGATGGAAGAGACTTGGTGGATGGTCTCATCAGTCTTTCCTTTTCCAATGTTCAATTATAAATTATAAATTCAGTAAGAATTGAAGTCAGAACAGCAGCATGCATCAGAAAGAGGTTAAGAAGGAGCATGCATAAGGATAGGGTCAGGTCAAAAAAGTCAAGATAGAGGGCATGACTGTGCAATCAAAGTTCTGCCACCCTTTTTTAATAGGTATTTGTGAGACACACATAAAGTGATAGAGCATCGATTTCACAGTTGCAGCTGCCATCTTGATTTTTTTTTTTTAACTTTCTCACCCATAGATAACACTGGGTTGATATCTGCAGACTTGGGAATAGAGTATGTCCATTATTTTGCCACAGTTTTCAGTGGGTGCAAATCTGAGGATTTTATTTCTAGAGATATCTATGATGGAGAACAGGGTGGGCAGGCAATGTATACCCTAGATGTAGGGGGAGGGAGGGGGGGAAGGAGGGAAGGAAGGAAGGAAGGAAGGTTGGTTCTAGCTTTCATTAAGTCACGTGTGATTACAGCACATGTGATTACAGCAATTATAGTTCTTCTAACTTTCATTAAATCACATGATTTCTTAAACAGCAGCTTTTCCCCCATCTTGAATATGTTCTGCAATAACCTGGACATGGGAAGAAGCTAGTCTGCAAACAGACCAGTGCTTACATAAAATTATCTGGTTCATTAAAAGTAGAGAAAGCTCAAAAAACACTTTGGGATAATTCATGTGTTTGTGCAATCCCCATCTACCCATTTGGTTGGTGGGATTTTTTTTTTTTTTGTTATGTGTTTTTTTTTAAATCAAGACATTTATTGAGGACTTACAATTTTCTGCTTAGGAAATGCTTGAGTTTGCAGAAGTATAAATAAGCTTAAGAAAAGGGGGAGCAGAACTGGCATCATTCCAAAAAAGGAATTAGCATTTTTACTACCCACAAAATTTCCCTTCTGACAATGGAAAGAGAGGAGAATTTTAAAAAATAAAACAGAAAAGTTGCTGAAAATCTAAACCTAACATAGAACACATCATTTTTCAACCCCCTTATTTTCCCGTTGTATGGTTTGATAAATTCGATAGATGAATTATTTGTGTTAGCCCTCGGTGGCATTATACCTTCGGATTTTGTCCTAAACCAGCTCTATATTGAAACCTTCTATTTTCTTTAACAATTTTTCTTTTTAAAAAAAGACAGAGAAATAACTAACAATTTTAAAAGCCTGAAAGCAGAAGAAGAAATATGCTATCTGTGGGTGGTGCTGAAGTTGTCAGGAAGGAAAGAAACTTTGCCTAATTAAATTATGTGCTTATTGTTTCCACTTTGATCTCTGACTTATGTCACATTTACAGGCTTCCTACAAAATGGTGTAGCCAAATTATATCGCTGCACCTGGCAGGAGTCAGAAATCTCTGACTGAGTAAGAGTTTGAAAGGCAAAACTGTCACACAAGCAGTTTCAGGCTGGTTTAAGCTAGACCCGTGGTGGCGAACCTATGGCACAGGTGCCACAGGTGGCATGCAGAGCCCTCTCTGTGGGCACACGTGCCATCGCTCCAGTCCTAGGCCTTCAGCTGGGTTTTATAAAACCTTTTCGCTTTAGGCCTCTGCCTCCGTGTGCAAAAAAAAACCAAAAACGGTTCAATCAATCAATCTCGCAAAGTTGGAATTGATTGATTGAACTTTTTAGTCCCACCCAGTCTGCCGTTACCACTGCAACCACGCCCACCCAATGGGCCATGCCCACCCAATGGACCACACCTACCCAATGGGCCACGCCCACCTAGCACCCAACGATACATAAGTGGATTTTGGGTTGCAGTTTGGGCATCCGGTCTCTAAAAGGTTCGCCATCACTGAGCTAGACCATCCAATAGGTACACTGAAAATCCCTACCCACCGCAGAAGAAGAGGTCAAGAAAACCTGTATTTTTCAGAAAGATAATTGTCAGAGAATCTGAAATTATATCATCACCCATTTGAAAAATGATCGCTATCTGAGGTTGGTTTAATTGGTTCTTTAGTCTGGGTCCTTGCTGCTCTCTGAACTTGGTTGTTTTCTGGCAGACATTTCATTACCCAACAGGGTAACATTATCAGTGATAGAAGGAAGAGGCGTTTCTAATGATGTTACCTAGTTGGGTAATGAAATGTCTACAACAAAATAACCAAGCTCAGAGAGCATCAAGGACCCCACAATTCAACTCTGAGCTACAAATGTTCTCTTCTATTGCTTATTTGGTGTATACCAAAGGTGCTTTTTCACGAGGCAACTGGCCTGTCTTGTTTTTCCTTTGAAGACATTTCACTTCTCATCCAAGAAGCTTCTTCAGATCTGACTGGATGATGGGGAATGGAAGGATTTATATTCCTTGCAGATAGCTGGTCATTTGCATTCTTTCTGAAGGTGAGTGACAGGAGCTCACCCTGCCTTACAGTGCTAGGACTCAAACCACAGAAACGAGACCATCTCCAGGGTTATTGAGCCATTAAGCAGTAAATGAGCTTCTTGGGTCTTGTATATACTTTGCATGAGTGTGGCCTGTTTTTATCCATTTTAGGATCTAGGTCTTAACCAATCATTCTTCTACAGCAGTAGAAAGTGCAAGAAAGCAAATGGCTTTAAACAAGGAACCCAAGGCAATCAAAATGAAAATAGAGAGGCTATAAAAAAAATAGCAGAGAAGAAGAAATCAATTAGATCTGTCTGTTTCCTTGTTATAACGCATGATACTTAGCCCATATGGATGCTAAAAATAATTAAAAGGAAAAATGTGGTGTTGGGCTACATAAGAATTGCCATTTCCTGTTATAGTGCTATTTTGATTCATACAGAATTTGTACATGCATTCATATGAATTTGTATTCTACTGGAGTCATATCCCTAATTTTGCTGAGTGTCCAAATTGGAGCTACAGCCTTCTATTCTTTCTTTTTCACTGTGAACCCTAACACTGTACCAGTTGATACCTCTAAGTTGACTTCCCACAAGTTCTTGATTTTTAAAAAAAAGTTATTTAAGTGAAATAGCAATAGCACCTAGACTTATACACCGCTTCACAGTGCTTTACAGCCTTCTCTAAGCTTACAGAGTCAGCATATTGCCCACAACAATCTGGGTCCTCATTTTACTGACCTCAGAAGGATGTATGGCTGAGTCAACCTTGAGCTGGTAAGAATCGAACTGCCAAACTGCAGGTAGCCGGCAGTCAACAGAAATAGCCTGCAGTACTGCATTCTAACCACTGTGCCACCACCTCAAACAGGCAGCTGGCATGTTTCAAAGCAAACAGCAGCTTCCAATCTCACCCAGCAGATAAGGGGAGGGCAACAGTCGTTATGGATAGGGAGGTATACACGAGTAAAGCTCTGGATCTACTGAATGACAGAACAGCGTACAGAGTTGTAGAGAAAGACCCTAGAGTCACACTCAGGAACTATACTAATAAACTCCTTGATGGCATTAAATGAGGCGGGAGGATGAAGGAAGATGTTCTGAGAAGGATACGCCCTAGTGACTCAGCACTGGCTATATTTTATGGGCTTCCTAAAATACATAAGCCAAACGTCCCACTCCACCCCATTGTTGCATTCAGGGGGAGCCCCACCTCTGAACTGGCCAGGTGGCTGAGTAATCGCATTGCCTACCTGGCCAATGATAGCATCCATACTGTGAGATCAGCGGAGGAATTCCTTAGCAAGATTAAGACCCTGAGAGTAGAGGAGGACGAGCTTATGGTGTCTTTTGACATCGTCTCGCTGTTTACCTCTATACCTCAGGATCTTGCAGTCTCGATCCTGAGGGATCTTTTGGAACATGAGAACTCAGAGCAACAGCAAGACTCCCTCCACATTGAGGACCTCATTAAATTGGTTGAGGTGTGCCTGAAGACTTATTTCACCTTCCAGGACACCATATATGAACAAACCAAGGGTACACCTATGGGTTCCCCGGTCTCCAGTGTTATTGCAGAGGTGGTATTCCAGCGGTTGGAGCACATAGCGATGGCCCAATACCAACCCAAGTTTTGGGCCCGCTATGTGGATGATACATTCACGGTCATCAAGAGGGATCAAAAGGCTATCTTTATGGGCATATTGAACTCAGTATACCCGGACATCCAATTTATGATGGAGGAAGAAAACCAGGGTTCCCTAGCATTTCTAGACGTACTGGTCCACCGCCAGGACTTGGGAAGTCACCAGTCGATCAGATCAGGAAATGTGTGTATAAACATAATGTTTATATAAACACTATGTATAAAAATGTGCGTATAAGCATAAGGTATGGACTTTATTTTTATTATTGTCCCATGATTATTAGTAGTATTAGTATAAAGTTATCATTTATATTTATCTGTAGTTCCTGGATCCTAGCTAATATGATCTACAAGCCTTTGGATCAATTCTATACATATATCTAACTCAGCAGTACTCTGAATAGATGATTACAGCCAAGATGTGCAGTTGATTGATTATGTGCCATCTAGTAGACAGAACTTATCCAGGATAATCTATCCATAACCTGGTCTTTCAGGTCTTCTAATAATTTACTCATAATGGCTGTTCATCCACTGTACTGTTGGCCTTTTCTTCTTTCCTTCCACCTTTCCCAGCATTTTAGACTTCTCAAGAGAATCATGTTGTCTAGCTATCTGCAATTTGAAGTACACACACACACACACACACACACACACACTCCTGTATACTCTCTCTCTCTCTCTCTCTCTGTGTGTGTGTGTGTGTGTGTGTGTGTGTGTGTGTGTGTATGGGGGTACAATGGCTCAGGGGTTAAAGACACTGAGATTGTCAGCTGGTGAGCTGACAATCCAGGTTTAAGATCCAAGCACCACACAACGGGGTGAGCTCCAGTTCCTTGCTCCAGCTTCTATCCACCTAGCAATTTAAAAGCATACTAATGCAAATAGATAAATAGGTACCACTTAGGTACCACTTAGATTGGAAGGTAACAGTGTTCTGTACATAGTCGATGTAGAGCAGTGGTGGGATTCAGTCGGTTCGCACCACTTTGGCAGAACCAGTAGCTAATTTTTGTTGCCCAGGACCAGAATGGACTTCTGGAAGCAGCATCCACACAGAGAACCGGTTGTTCACATATTTGAATCCCACCTCTGGTGTAGAGTCATGCTGGCCACATGACCACAAAAAGTTCTTCAGACAATGCTGGCTCCCTCAGCTAAGAAATGGAGATGAGCACCACTCCATAGATCAGGCACTACTGGACAGGAGAAACCTTTATCTTCAGATGGACAGTATTTAATATTTATTTGCTATGTATATGTAGGGGTGTGGGTCTATACATATGTTGTACATAGGTGTGTGTCATGTATGTGTTTCACTTTGAGAGTGGGCAACTAAATTTCATTTTTTATGTGTGCCATTGTGCCCACAGTAAAAAAATGACAATAAAGTTTATCTTATCTTATCTTATACACACACACACACACACACACACGATACATACAAACAGACCTTTTGGACTTGGTGAAATCAGTAGACCCCAAAATAGTTGTGGAAGCTTCTAATCTATGCAAATTTAAGACCATAAACATACAACTTCAGGCCAATGGAAAGATAAGATAAATGTACACACAGATCTGGGCAATGAGATATGGTGTTCTGGGATGGTGAGCCAAAAATTAGTTTGGTGGCGAATCAGGAGTGTTTTAGAAGATAGATCAGAAAAGGAAAAAGAAAAAGAAAAGAGAGACCCAGAGAGAGAAATAATTAATGATCAAGATCTTGTATATTACGTATGTTAATATCTCAAGTTAATATTTCAAAGGTGGATGCCTTTGAAATGTGGTGCTGGAGGTGACTATTACGCATTTCACGGACTGCAAAAATAACAAAAAGAGAAGTCGTAGACTGAACCTCATCAAAAATATCACTTGAAGCCAAGATCGCCAAACGGAAGCTGTCATGCTTTCATCATGTCATGAGAGCTGACTCACTCGAAAAGTCAATCACACTGGGAGTGATCACCAGAAAAAGGAGAGGGCCTCCCTTAATAACCACTGGCTGGACACTATAAAGGATGACACAGGATGATTATGGTGGATCTGAAGGAGGCGGTGTGAGACAGAAGGGTGTGGAGAGTGCTGATCAATAGAGTGGCTGAGAGTCAAACACAACTGAATGGCTGCTGCTGCTAATTTCAAGTTGAAATCAACAGTAAACCATGTGATAGCACAAATGGTTTAATAAAACAGCCAAAATGAAAAGATGATGGCAACCTGCAATCTGAAGGAGAGCTGAAGGGGCAAGAGATGCCTAGCAAAATAATATCACTATACTACATGTTAGTAAAACTTGGTGTTTTTCATATACCCAAGAGGCACGGGAATCCATAGAAGAGGTCACATAATAAACAGAGTATTCCAATCGATGCAAGCTTGCTGTGTTGCTTTTGTACGTGCGTTGTGATGTTGCCCAACTGTAGGGTTGTATGTGGGTTATGCTTTTGCAATGCTTGTTTCATCATTCAGATAAAACTGCCATGTATGCTGGAGATGCCTGTTTTGTTTGCCACCAGGAATGGGGTAAAGATCAAAACTCTTTGAAGTTGAACTTGACTCCTGATCAATTTGTGGACAAATCCATATAGTTTTCTTGGAAAGAATATTGATGTGGTTTCCTATTGCAATCTTCAAAGGTTTTGTTCTAACCTTCTAGTCTAGACATATCCTGGTGTTCCCTGGAAGTCTCTCATCCATATTTTGATCAGAACTGATTTTGTTTGACTTCTAAGTGCTACCCCTTCATCAGACCTTCAGCATTATCATGGTTAGACACCTACTGAAGGATAGGTGATTCAGAACACCTGGTTGTGATCCCTGTCAACTCTCTTTGAAATGCAAATCACCTCCTTCTTCTACACCAGTGTCTCTGTTGTTTTGAGCAGATACGGTGTATGATGGAAGTATTTGCTTGTTTTCCTACTTATTTACACCAGTTGTATATGCAGTTCTGCTCATCCAATGGGATTTTCTTCCTTAGTCTTTTTTTATGATCCTTTCCAAAGAGTCTATCAACCAAGCTCAGAGAGCACTAAGGACCATTGAGCTAGAAATATTCTCCTTTATTAGTCTAGAAACCCTCTGGAAGTGATTTTGGAAAGTGTGGGATAGGAAAGAAAGCAACTGATACAATCACTCATGATTATTATGGAAATAGAGTTAGCAAGTGATGTCTGTAAGGAATTTATCTACTTATGCCTGGAAGATAGCCCAATTTCAATCACCAATGCCTATGCATTGTCTATCTTCTCATGGTGGAAGACATGATACCTACGGCAGAATCTGCACAGAATGGCACTAGAATGGCATCCGCATATAGATAAGAGACTGGGTAGCTTGGAATTCCTTCAGGGGAGAAGGCCTGACCCCCCACCTAAAATATTTGGAATCTTCTCAATCTGTGTACTTATTCTGACAAGATTCTTATAAATAGGTGAGTAACAGTAAAGACACTTCTCTGATCAGCTCAGTGTTGTTCTGATTCCTTGTGCCTGACAATACCAACTATGAAATTTGGAGGACGTTTGTGCCAGCTCTTTGAGCTAGTCCAGACAAGAAGAACTACCTTTATTATAAGGTTACTACAACAGAATCTTGCAAGTCTGAAAGTTTCTCTCTCCTCTCTTGCCTTAACTTTCCAGGGAAGTTCAAGGATGCTTTCTCCACCCCACTCCTCCTTTGAATTCAGAATTCATTCATCAAACCATTGTCCAGCCTGTCTTCCAGGGCCATTCCTACAGACCATAACAATGTGTTCCAAGCATAAGCCATTGTGGCCCATCCCTATCTCCTCGACTGTGACCATGGTAGAACAGAAACAGTTGGGATACAAAACAGAACAGGAATGAATATTTTGTAAAGGAGAAATTTTGGAAATTTTGCAAATAGAGCCTTGCATTGCTCCACGTAATTTTGACTCATGCCTGATTGTTTTCCATACTGCAGATTAGCAGTTATGACTCAATATTCATAAACAGTTTTAAATACTCTTGTTCGTTTAATTGAGCAATGCAACAATGAAAGAAAGGCAACAATAACAACAATTATGAGGTCTTTGCATGTATGCATATATCTGTATAAAGGTTTACACAACAGTTTCAATAAAGGATTACCATATTTTATTATAATCCATTCATAACCAACATCTGTAACCAACTTGTGCACAAGTTGCAAATAACATCAGGTTTTCAATTCACTGAATAATTAAGGCCATAAATTTATCTTTCCATTGTTAATTTAATCAGCATTATAAGTAGGCAAATTTGCTACTTATCCAAATGGGATTTTTTTAAACAATGCATGTATGACTGTTGATGCTTTCAAAATTAAATTCTACATAAGCAGTCAAATTATTGGTAGAATAACAGGAACAAGTGCAGATTCTGCAAGTGTTTCATTTATGCATCTATAAAAAAAACCTTTTAAACATAATGAAATAACTTAAGCCCCACCTTAGGCCTACAGAATTCCTCATTGCCATCTGAATAGTAATACGATAAATTTCAAGAAATGATACGTACAAGATTTAAAAGTCAGTGGACTTTTTTAATTTATAAAGATGTTTTTCAAATGAAATAGAACATAAGATATATACCCGCAAGCAGAATGATTGTTTTGCTAGTTTCATAAGAAGCAGAATGTTTCTTGCATATGTAAAATGAAATATCCAAAAACTGAATGGGATTCTGCTGATGAAAAAGACATCAGATATAATTAAAACTCATGCATTAATACAAACTTATTCCTAAATGTATTCTTTTTATTTTTCATTTTTTTTCCAGAATAAGGTTTATTTTTTAAAAATGAGGAAAATAGAGTTTGTCATCTTGATGATCTGAATGTCAAAACAATCAAAATACTACAGACAGATCAGAGAGTGCTGGGAAATATTAAAACCTAGTCTGAGCCATTCAGCTGAATCCAATTCCATTTTTTTAAAAAAAATACACAAACTTCAAGGAATTAGATTGTAGTTTATTATTCTCCTTAAACACATGTAAACATGTTTTAAAATCCATCAATGTTAACTATCTCACTCATGACCCATGTTCTCGCCCATCTACTTGACGTTTTCCCATCAAAATAATCATTTCTTCCCCATCTGTTTCATGTATTACTAATCATAAAGTGTTTCAGAGTTGCAGTACAATCAGCTTCTCTTGTAAGACACTGATACAACAACAACAACAACAACAACAACAACAACAACAACAACAACAATAATAATAATAATAATAATAATAATAATAATAATAATAATAATAATAATAATAATTGCAAAAGGCGGCCTTACTAGGAACTGCTTCCATCCTGCAACGATATCTGTAATAACATCAAACATCCACATCTCCCTATCCCAGGTCCTTGGTAAGGACTTGATAGGTAGACAAAATGCCAAATCCAGTCTGAACATCTGGCTGACTGTGCGATGATCTATAATAATAATAATAATAATAATAATAATAATAATAATAATAATAATAATAATAATAATAATCCCTTCCAACTTTTATTATTGTTATTATTATTCATTAGACGTGAACCTCAGTTAACTGAACATTGAAATTGACTGGCGCTGATAGTTGACACGGGTTGCTGCCAGCATCCTAGGTATCAACCAGGTACCTCCTTAAAAAGGAAGATGTTCCGAGTAGCACAGTTTTTTGCAGCTTCCTGCAATAACTCCAGCAAGATCAGATTCTTGTGTATAGGGAGCATAAAGTAAACTCTTAGTGCTTTTGAACTCTATCCTGGCTTCTGATATTTTGTGCCTGACAGATGTACGCGCCCCCCTAGAGTTTTCACTAACCCACCTATGTCTGCTGGGTGAATGAGGACACTGTGCATAACTTTACAGAGCTGGGAGTGCATTTTACTGGAAAGAATTAAACTGTACATGGTGTTTTTAATGAGGGTTATGGCATAGCATTCTTACATTCAGCTAAACAAATCAGAAGAGCAACTACATACTCAAATAATAATAATAATAATAATAAAGTTGGAAGGTACCTTGGAGGTCATCTAGTCCAACCCCCTGCTCAGGCAGGAAACCCTATACCATTTCAGACAAATGGCTGTCCAGTCTCTTCTTAAAAACTTCCAGTGTTGGAGCATTCACCGCTTCTGGAGGCAGGTTGTTCCACTGGTTAATTGTTCTAACTGTCAGGAAGTTTCTCCTTAGTTCTAAGTTGCTTCTCTCCTTGATTAGTTTCCA
>NW_015389056.1:17447-22804 GCF_001527695.2 Protobothrops mucrosquamatus | reverse complement strand
GGTCATCTAGTCCAACCCCCTGCTCAGGCAGGAAACCCTATACCATTTCAGACAAATGGCTGTCCAGTCTCTTCTTAAAAACTTCCAGTGTTGGAGCATTCACCGCTTCTGGAGGCAGGTTGTTCCACTGGTTAATTGTTCTAACTGTCAGGAAGTTTCTCCTTAGTTCTAAGTTGCTTCTCTCCTTGATTAGTTTCCATCCGATGCTTCTTGTCCTGCCTTCAGGCACCTTGGAGAATAGCTTGACTCCCTCTTCTTTGTGGCAGCCCCTGAGATATTGGAACACTGCTATCATGTCCCCCCTCGTCCTTCTCTTCGTTAAACTAGACATACCCAATTCCAGCAACCGTTCCTTATATGCTTTAGCCTCCAGTCCCCTGATCATCTTTGTTCCTCTTCTATGTACTCTTTCTAGAGTCTCAGCATCTTTTTTACATCGTGGTGACCAAAACTGGATGCAGTATTCCAAGTGTGGCCTTACCAAGGCATTGTAAAGTGGTATTAGTACTTCACGTGATCTTGATTCTATCCCTCTGTTAATGCAGTCTAGCACTGTGTTGGCCTTTTTGGCAGCTGCAGCACACTGCTGCCTCATATTTAAGTGATTGTCCACTAGGACTCCGAGATCCCTCTCACAGTTACTACTATTGAGCAAGGTACCCCCTATACTATACCTGTAGATTTGGTTTTTCTTGCCTAAATGTAGAACCTTACTTTTTTCACCATTGAATTTCATTTTGTTAGATAGGGATGGTCGTTTATCAGAGATGCTCCAGTAGAATATGCATTGAGCAGGATGACAAACTTGATGGCTTCTCAATTCTCTTCCAAGACTGTGTTTTTCTGATTTAGTTCTGCACATTGGGGTTCAATTTGGTCAGTTTCTGAGTAACCTCCTCCCTGATTCTCAATATGGCAACAGTGTGAGGGTCCTTGGTGCTCTGAGCTGGATTGTTTTCTTGCAGACGTTTCATTATCCAAACTAGATAATATCATCAACACTGATGATGATAACTACTTTGGGTAATGAAACGTCTGCAAGAAATCAACCAAGCTCAGAGAATACCAATGACCCCCTCATTTCAACCCTGAGTCACAAATATTCTCCTTTATTGGGAACAGTTTCTTACAGTTTGCTCTGAATAAATTAAACATCTTGCTGTTAGAGCAGGGATAGCTTGCTTGTCTTCTGTTCCTGGCACTATTTTGCTCAAAAGCTTTTGTGGAAATTCCTTTCACATCTCTGTCTACCGGCACAACATAGTTTCTCCAGCTACCTAAATAATTGATACATATGCTTCCTTCTGCATACATTCCACCCATTTCTTGGAAAGGCTAACAGGGTGACCTTCAGAGCAGCTTACAGGAGGAACTCTGTGGTTGATAAATGTATATCCTACAAAGAGAGAAGAAGAACCTCCTCCATAAGTTGTTTGCCCATGCTGTCAATCACTATTATTAATCTAGGNACTGCCATGTATGCTGGAGATGCCTGTTTTGTTTGCCACCAGGAATGGGGTAAAGATCAAAACTCTTTGAAGTTGAACTTGACTCCTGATCAATTTGTGGACAAATCCATATAGTTTTCTTGGAAAGAATATTGATGTGGTTTCCTATTGCAATCTTCAAAGGTTTTGTTCTAACCTTCTAGTCTAGACATATCCTGGTATTCCCTGGAAGTCTCTCATCCATATTTTGATCAGAACTGATTTTGTTTGACTTCTAAGTGCTACCCCTTCATCAGACCTTCAACATTATCATGGTTAGACACCTACTGAAGGATAAGTGATTCAGAAGACCTGGTTGTAATCCCTGTCAACTCTCTTTGAAATGCAAATCACCTCCTTCTTCTACACCAGTATCTCTGTTGTTTTGAGCAGATATGGTGTATAATGGAAGTATTTGCTTGTTTTCCTACTTATTTACACCAGTTGTATATGCAGTTTTGCTCATCCAATGGAATTTTCTTCCTTAATCTTTTTTTATGATCCTTTCCAAAGAGTCTATCAACCTGGGTGCTCTTTGAACTTGGTTGTTTTCTTGCAGATGTTCCATTACCATTGCACCGATGATGTTATCTTGTCTGGGCAATGAAACATCTGCAAGAAAACAACCAAGCTCAGAGAGCACCAAGGACCACTCATTTCAACCCTGAGCTAGAAATATTCTCCTTTATTGGTCTAGAAACCCTTTGGAAGTGATTTTGGAAAGTGTGGGATAGGAAAGAAATCAACTGATACAACAGCTCATGATTATTATGGAAACAGAGTTAGCAAGTGATGCCTGTAAGGAATTTAGCTACTTATAATACCTGGAAGGTAGCCCAATTTCAATCACCAATGCCTATGCATTGTCTATCTTCTCATGGTGGAAGACATGGTACCTGTGGCAGAATCTGCACTAGAATGGGATCCGCATGTAGATAAGAGACTGGGTAGCTTGGAATTCCTTCGGGGAGAAGGCCTGACCCCACACCTAAAATATTTGGAATCTTCTCAATCTGTGTAGTTATTCTGGCAAGATTCTTATAAATAGGTGAGTAGCAGTAAAGAAACTTCTCTGATCAGCTCACAGTGTTGTTCTAGTTCCTTGTGCCTGACAATACCAACTATGAAATTTGGAGGACGTTTGTGCCAGCTCTTTGAGCTAGTCCAGACAAGAAGAACTGCCTTTATTATAAGGTTACTACAACAGAATCTTGCAAGTCTGAAAGTTTCTCTCTCCTCTCTTGCCTTAACTTTCCAGGGAAGTTCAAAGATGCTTTCTCCACCCCACTCCTCCTTTGAATTCAGAATTCATTCATCAAACCATTGTCCAGCCTGTCTTCCAGGGCCATTCCTACAGACCATAACAATGTGTACAAGCATAAGCCATTGTGGCCCATTCCTACCTCCTCAACTGTGACCATGGTAGAACAGAAACAGTTGGGATGCAAAACAGAACAGGAATGGCTGCAAATGAATATTTTGTAAAGGAGAAATTTTGGAAATTTTGCAAATAGAGCCTTGCATTGCTCCACATAATTTTGACTCATGCCTGATTGTTTTCCATACTGCAGATTAGCAGTTATGACTCAGTATTCATAAACAGTTTTAAATACTCTTGTTCGTTTAATTGAGCAATGCAACAATGAAAGAAAGGCAACAATAACAACAATTATGAGGTCTTTGCATGTATGCATATATCTGTATAAAGGTTTACACAACAGTTTCAATAAAGGATTACCATATTTTATTATAATCCATTCATAACCAACATCTGTAACCAACTTGTGCACGAGTTGCAAATAACATCAGGTTTTCAATTCACTGAATAATTAAGGCCATAAATTTATCTTTCCATTGTTAATTTAATCAGCATTATAAGTAGGCAAATTTGCTACTTATCCAAATGGGATTTTTTTAAACAATGCATGTATGACTGTTGATGCTTTCAAAATTAAATTTTTCATAAGCAGTCAAATTATTGGTAGAATAACAGGAACAAGTGCAGATTCTGCAAGTGTTTCATTTATGCATCTATAAAAAAACCTTTTAAACATAATGAAATAACTTAAGCCCCACCTTAGGCCTACAGAATTCCTCATTGCCATCTGAATAGTAATACAATAAATTTCAAGAAATGATACATACAAGATTTAAAAGTCAGTGGACTTTTTTAATTTATAAAGATGTTTTTCAAATGAAATAGAACATAAGATATATAGCCGCAAGCAGAATGATTGTTTTGCTAGTTTCATAAGAAGCAGAATGTTTCTTGCATATGTAAAATGAAATATCCAAAAACTGAATGGGATTCTGCTGATTAAAAAGACATCAGATATAATTAAAACTCATGCATTAATACAAACTTATTCCTAAATATATTCTTTTTATTTTTCATTTTTTTTCCAGAATAAGGTTTTATTTTTTAAAAATGAGGAAAATAGAGTTTGTCATCTTGATGATCTGAATGTCAAAACAATCAAAATACTACAGACAGATCAGAGAGTGCTGGGAAATATTAAAACCTAGTCTGAGCCATTCAGCTGAATCCAATTCCATTTTTTTTAAAAAAAAATACACAAACTTCAAGGAATTAGATTCTAGTTTATTATTCTCCTTAAACACATGTAAACCAGTTTTACAATCCATCAATGTTAACTATCTCACTCATGACCCATGTTCTCACCCATCTACTTGAAGTTTTCCCATCAAAATAATCATTTCTTCCCCATCTGTTTCATGTATTACTAACCATAAAGTGTTTCAGAGTTGCAGTACAATCAGCTTCTCTTGTAAGACACTGATACAATAACAACAACAACAACAACAACAACAACAACAACAACAACAACAATAATAATAATAATAATAATAATAATAATAATAATAATAATAATAATAATAATAATAATAATTGCAAAAGGCGGCCTTATTAGGAACTGCTTCCATCCTGCGACGATATCTGTAACATCCACATCTCCCTATCCCAGGTCCTTGGTAAGGACTCGATAGGTAGACAAAATGCCAGATCCAGTCTGAACATCTGGCTGACTGTGCGATGATCTATAATAATAATAATAATCCCTTCCAACTTTTATTATTGTTATTATTATTCATTAGACGTGAACCTCAGTCAACTGAACATTCAAATTGACTGGCGCTGATAGTTGACACGGGTTGCTGCCAGCATCCTAGGTATCAACCAGGTACCTCCTTAAAAAGTAAGATGTTCCGAGTAGCGCAGTTTTTTGCAGCTTCCTGCAATAACTCCAGCAAGATCAGATTCTTGTGTATAGGGACTTTTAGTGCTTTTGAACTCTATCCTGGCTTCTGATATTTTGTGCCTGACAGATGCACGCACCCCCCTGGAGTTTTCACTAACCCACCTATGTCTGCTGGGTGAATGAGGACACTGTGCATAACTTTACAGAGCTGGGACTGCATTTTACTGGAAAGAATTAAACTGTACGTGGTGTTTTTAATGAGGGTTATGGCATAGCATTCTTACATTCAGCTAAACAAATCAGAAGAGCAACTACATACTCAAATAATAATAATAATAATGATAATAATGATAATGATAATGATAATAATAATAATAATAATAATAATAATAATAATAATAATAATAATAATAATAATAATAATAATAATAATAAAGTTGGAAGGTACCATGGAGGTCATCTAGTCCAACCCCCTGCTCAGGCAGGAAACCCTATACCATTTCAGACAAATGGCTGTCCAGTCTCTTCTTAAAAACTTCCAGTGTTGGAGCATTCACTGCTTCTGGAGGCAGGTTGTTCCACTGGTTAATTGTTCTAACTGTCAGGAAGTTTCTCCTTAGTTCTAGGTTGCTTCTCTCCTTGATTAGTT
>NW_015389056.1:3961-16777 GCF_001527695.2 Protobothrops mucrosquamatus | reverse complement strand
AACCCTATACCATTTCAGACAAATGGCTGTCCAGTCTCTTCTTAAAAACTTCCAGTGTTGGAGCATTCACTGCTTCTGGAGGCAGGTTGTTCCACTGGTTAATTGTTCTAACTGTCAGGAAGTTTCTCCTTAGTTCTAGGTTGCTTCTCTCCTTGATTAGTTTCCATCCGTTGCTTCTTGTCCTGCCTTCAGGTGCTTTAGAGAATAGCTTGACTCCCTCTTCTTTGTGGCAGCCCCTGAGATATTGGAAGACTGCTATCATGTCCCCCCTCGTCCTTCTCTTCGTTAAACTAGACATACCCAATTCCAGCAACCGTTCCTTATATGCTTTAGCCTCCAGTCCCCTGATCATCTTTGTTCCTCTTCTATGTACTCTTTCTAGAGTCTCAGCATCTTTTTTACATCGTGGTGACCAAAACTGGATGCAGTATTCCAAGTGTGGCCTTACCAAGGCATTGTAAAGTGGTATTAATACTTCACGTGATCTTGATTCTATTTCTATCCCTGTGTTAATGCAGTCTAGCACTGTGTTGGCCTTTTTGGCAGCTGCAGCATACTGCTGGCTCATATTTAAATGATTGTCCACTAGGACTCCGAGGTCCCTCTCACAGTTACTACTATTGAGCAAGGTACCCCCTATACTATACCCGTACATTTGGTTTTTCTTGCCTAAATGTAGAACCTTACTTTTTTCACCATTGAATTTCATTTTGTTAGATAGGGATGGTCGTTTATCAGAGATGCTCCAGTAGAATATGCATTGAGCGGGATGACGAACTTGATGGCTTCTCAATTCTCTTCCAAGATTGTGTTTTTCTGATTTAGTTCTGCACATTGGGGTTCAATTTGGTCAGTTTCTGAGTAACCTCCTCCCTGATTCTCAATATGGGAACAGTTTGAGGGTCCTTGGTGCTCTCTGAGCTGGATTGTTTTCTTGCAGACGTTTCATTACCCAAACTAGATAATATCATCAACACTGATGATGATAACTAGTTTGGGTAATGAAACGTCTGCAAGAAATCAACCAAGCTCAGAGAATACCAATGACCCCCTCATTTCAACCCTGAGTCACAAATATTCTCCTTTTTTGGGAACAGTTTCTTACAGTTTGCTCTGAATAAATTAAACATCTTGCTGTTAGAGCAGGGATAGCTTGCTTGTCTTCTGTTCCTGGCACTATTTTGCTCAAAAGCTTTTGTGGAAATTCCTTTCACATCTCTGTCTACCGGCACAACATAGTTTCCGGTCGATGGATTTATTAACTATGTATACGAAGGAAGACGTATGTAAGGTGGGTAAAGAACCTTTCCGATTGTCCCACTGGAAGTCTCGTCGAATGTCCTCCTTGAGACACCAACTATTTACATATAGGATGTTTCTCTCTTCTTCTTGGAGGAGGTATTCAACAAACGGGTACGACAGTTAGTGATAATAATTAGATCCCTGGAGAGAATGCCTTAATGAATGATGCTCCTTGGCTTTCTATAACCACACTGCAAAGGTCAGGGCAATACAATGAATGTAGCCTCTTAGCCTTGGCAAAATGAGAATGCTTTCTCTACCCTCTAGGTCAGGGGTCTTCAAACTTGGCCCTTTTATGACTTGTGGACTTCAACTCCCAGAATTTCTCAGCCAGCATGCCTGGCTGAGGAATTCTGGGAATTGAAGTCCACAGCTCATAAAAGGGCCAAGTTTGAAGACCCCTGCTCTAGGTTATAGGAGGCAAGGAAGCCATCTGCTGTAGAACACATCATACTATAATATAGGGGTGTCCAACCTTGACAACATTAAGACTTGTGGATTTCAACTACCCAAACCCCCCAGCCAGCATGGACACCCCTGCTCTAACATTTGTACATTCACAAGATACATGGGTCACTAATAGACTTCTAATTCCATTTGCATTGTCAGGGCATGAACTTAAAAGGGTTTATGGGCAAGCCAATATGAACCACCTCAAGATCTTGAAAGTACATGTTTGTCCACAAACTGGGAGGGGGAGCCATGAAAATGCCTGAAATTCTTCTTTTTCAGCAGCCTGGGATGAATATATCAGAGATGGCAGATCATTTAGAGAACAATTAACCAGTGGAACAGCCTGCCTCCAGAAGTTGTGGGTGCTCCATCACTGGAGGTTTGTAAGAAGAGACTGGACAGCTATTTGTCCGGAATGGTATAGGGTCTCCTGCTTAGGCATGGGATTATGATGCTGATGCTGAAGCTAATGCTGATGCTGCTGATGATAATAATGATGATGATGATGATGATGATGATGATGGAAGGTACCTTGGAGGTCATCTAGTCCAACCCCCTGCTCAGGCAGGAAACCCTATACCATTTCAGACAAACGGCTGTCCAGTCTCTTCTTAAAAACTTCCAGTGTTGGAGCATTCACAGCTTCTGGAGGCAGGTTGTTCCACTGGTTAATTGTTCTCACTGTCAGGAAGTTTCTCCTTAGTTCTAGGTTGCTTCTCTCTTTGGTTAGTTTCCATCCATCGCTTCTTGTCATGCCTTCAGGCGCTTTGGAGAATAGCTTGACTCCCTGTTCTTTGTGGCAGCCCCTGAGATATTGGAACACGGCTATCATGTCCCCCCACCCCCTCTCATCCTTCTCTTCATTAAACTAGACATACCCAATTCCAGCAACTGTTCCTTATAGGTTTTAGTTTCCAGTCCCCTGATCACCTTGAACTGGAAGACCTTCAAGGTTCCTTTCAACCATATTATTCTGTTGTTTAGAGGACTACCGAACTGAGATGTTTGTGGTGGTGATGGTGGTGACAACCTTGCAATCACACTCTACTTCTTTTAACCCCTTCAGTGCTTCTCCTGTAGGATCTTTCAGCCAGTTACTCACATGGATTTCACGGCAGCAAACCGTGTCTGAGATAGAGAAAAAACAAAGACATAAGTGGAGTTTCCAAACTATCTAGCAAAGAGGCCAGAGATATCTTGTGTGCATGTGTGTGTGTGTGTGTGTGTTTGTGTTTGTGTTTTAAAAAATAGTAAGATATCACTCATGGCTACATGATTGAAGTCCTGCCCCATTTTTATATGTGTTACATTCGTGTGAAATAATCTGTGTGATGCCAAACCAATGCAGAAAGTATCTGATTCCAACCTTAAAATAAATACACCGAAACACTTTTTAAAAAAAGACAATTCTTCCTCTTCCAATCATTTTTCTCTGGTGTCTGAGTTGGCATGATATTGAAAAGTGGCTAGGAGTAAAGCACCTGAGCAAAACCTCAGATTCTTCTGGGTAGGACTTGATGTATCAGGGTGGGAATTGACAGGCAATCTTCCATGAGAGTTAACTGATTAGCAGAGGCAGCCACAGCAGGCTGGCAGAGTGAGATACAATGAGAGAGAAGAGAGAGACTGCAGAAGAAGAAACAGACAAATCAGTCCTGTTATTTATTACCACACTTATTTACTGAAGTTATTTTCAGCTTGTGTGTCTTACGCCAGTCTCTGAGTGGCATGCAAGAGAGGAGCATCAATAGAAAAATATGGAGAAAGTAACAAGGGAAACCGTATTTCAAAAGGCACTCTGATAGGCATGTCATTAAATGAGTCCTTATAGTTTTAACCACATAATTGTGGCCACCATCTTCACTGTTTTCATACATCACCAATTTTCCTGTCTAAGTGTCAACTGTTACCCATTCATTCATGTGGAAATTTTGCTGTCACACCTTCGAGTTAAACCAACTCAGAAATCACAGACCACAAAAAATTAAAAATGATTTAATTGATGTGTCCTTGGAATCTTGGAAGTTTAACACAAGAGGGTTTCTCCTTCTCTTCCTCTACTAAAGAGAATCAAAGTGGGTCATTCTTGAGTTTCTTTCTCACGTTTTCCTGTTTCCCCAGGCTAAGTTCATGTTTTCCTAAGGTCTGCCACAGGTTTTATTCATGATTATCTCTCTATTCCTCTACAGTATATTTGTCCAGGACCTATGCAGAAATGCAACAATCCAAGGCACAACTAATACGCCTGCCCACATTCATGAAGCTGAGAGCTAAAAAAAACCTCCGTTCTTGACTTACGACCACAATTGGGATCAGAATTTCCATTGCTAAGATGGTTGTTAAGTGAGCCACACCCAATTTTACAACCTTTTTTTAACCATGGTTTTAAAGTGAATCACTGCAACCTTTAAGTGAATCATGTGATTAAGCAGATTTAGCTTCCCCCATTAATTTTGCATGTTGGACATTGGCTGGGGAGGTCACAAATGGCAAATCACACTACCCCAGAATGCAGCAATCATTTAAATACATGCCAGTTGCCAAGCATACAAATTTTGATCGTATGACCATGGGGATGCTACGATGGTCATAGGTGTGAGGACCGGTTGTAAGTCAAATATGTCCATATCCATCACTCTAAGAGGATGGGCATGCTTTGGGTATCTTCCTGAAACAATGTCACAAATGGGACTTATAGAATAGAACTGGAAGGGACCTTGGATGTCTTCTAGTCAGCCACCTGCTCAAGCAGGAGAACCTATACCATTTCAGACAAGTGACTGTCCAGCCTCTTCTTAAAAACCTCCAGTGATGGAGTGCCCACAATTTCTGGAGGTGAGCTGTTCCACTGGTTAATTGTCCGCACTGTTAGGAAGTTTCTCCTTAATTCCAGGTTGCTTCTCTCCTTGATTAGTTTCCAACCACTGTTTCTCGTCTTGCCCTCAGGTGCTTCACACTATACCATATTTTAATGTATTTTGTATCGGGTATAAGAGATTTTGTGGGCCAAGTTAAAACTCCCAACCGAAAGATATATTTCCAGAGAAAACAAAGAACTGATCAACAGCATAGAGTACCACTGTAACTTCAAATGGTTGCTAAATGAATGATTTATAAGATGAGGACTAGTATAAAAGCCTGAAGTTAGCTTTCTTTCCCCTTATCTTGGTTTCCAACTTCTTACATAATCAGAAGAGTCAAATGACGTGCTAAAATGGATTGACCAGCCACTCACATCAATGGCAGAGAATTCATCCCAGCATAGGCATCTGTAACATCTGATAATGTTCCCCATATCACAAAGTCACTGCTCAAGTGATGTGAATGATGTAATCCATGGTGGGACTTCATGACACACGGGATATCAATTGCTCCCTTAAAGTCCTGGAGACATTTCTGTGTCATGTCACTCTATTCAAGTAGTGAATGCAAAGCTACAGCTCTCTATATTGTCTGTAATGACCTTATAAATTTCAGAAAAGCCATCAAATTTGGGAAGTGCTTCGCAAGGCTGATTCAATTGGGTGATTAAATCAAAGCTTTGATGAATCAAGGGGAGCCTTTAAAGCTCAGCACAGCTCTAATTATTAATGCATTAAGTAATATATAATGTATACCTAGGGAGATAATAAAAAAGTCTTATCTAATATTATAGATATACTATAAGGATATGGAAGCATACTGATCTGTAGAAACTTGGTATAAGCAACATGTATTTTACCAACTTGTTCACCTTTGCAGAAATGCAAGGAATGCCAAAGTAGCAAAAAATACTAATCAATCAGGTTTTATTCATGTTGAAATCCTGCACCACTCCTTCCAGCTAGACCAGGTCAGAAGTCACAGTCCACAAAAAATACTAGAACTGTTTTATTGATATACTGTATCATTGAAACTTTTATTCCTTTCCTCTACTCTGGATTTTCCTGAGTTTTTCAGTAGGAAGTTTTATAGGATATAGGTCAAACTAACAAAACAGGTCCAAATTTGGAGGCTATGGGGTCTGGATAGGAAAGAACAGGCTTTGGCTTAATATTTCTAAGACCAGGTGACTCTAGTTTTGGGGTACAAGATCCTGAAAATAAAGATTTTTCCATCTCCGATTCTGGACTGGATTGCATTCCTCTGCTCAGGCTTAGTGCACAATCTGGGGTCCCCCTGGATATGATCAAGAGGGCCTTTGCACAACTTTGCCTTATGCACCAATTGCATCTGTTTCTGGAATGGGAGGACCTGCTTGTTGTCATTCATTCTCTAAACACCTCCTGGTTAGACTACTTCAACACATTATATGTGGAGCTGTTCTTGAAGATCATCAAAACATTGTGCAGAATGTAGGGGCACTGGTAGTTATAGACATATGTGTCAGATGCCTGTTCTTCTCCTACTTATGTTCATGTACCATAACTACTATTTGAGCAGCACCAGCTCCCTATAAGGTGCATTTCAAGGTGCTAGCCATCACCTACAAAGTTCAACATGGCCCCAGGGTAGGTTATTTATGGAACCATCTCCCACCCCACCTCCCCAAAATATGCCCATATCGGTCAGTCTAATAAAATGGGCATGCTTTGGGTGACTTCCTGCAACTGTATTACAAATGGGACTTATACATCACACTAAACCATATTTTAATGTATTTTCTATTGGGTATAAGAGATTTTGTGGGGCCAGGTTAAAAGTTCCAACTGAAAGACATATTTCCAGGAGAAACAAAGAACTGGTCCACTGCATAGAGTTTATAACTACCTCATTACAAAAATACTTTGGAGGAAAACTATACAGTTAGAGTATCCATACAATTTTTAGAAGGCCGAAGAATACTCAGTAGCTGGGCAAAAATCCCAGGAATAAACTTTGGGAGAAAAAAAAGAAACTCCTTAGAAATTATATTCATGAGGTACCTGCCCCTTTGTTCTTTCAAAACTCCCTTGTCTTTGTAGCCCTGCCCCATCTCTCATAGATACACCCTAATGGCTTCACTAGCCATATGATGCATTATATCCACTGAAATAACAATTCCTAGGTCCATTCATTTGCATATTTCTTGGATAGAGCCCTGGTGGTGCAGTGGCTAGAATGCAGCACTGCAGGCTACTTCTGCTGACTCTTGGCTGCCAAGTCTCACCAGATGAAGGTTGACTCAGCCTTCCATCCTTCCGAGGTCAGTAAAATGAGGAGCCAGATTGTTGGGGGCCATATGCTGACTCTCTAAACCACTCAGAGAGGGCTGTAAAGCACTGTGAAGCGGTATATAAGTCTAAATGCTATTGCTATAGAGGCACGATGGCTCAGTGGTTAAAGATGCTGAGCTTGCCAGCTGGAAAGCAAACAGCCCTGTAGGATTCTGTAACTGGAACTAGAAAAAGAAACAAACTGTGAAGCCTAGCCTAACTATTGCTATCTCACTTCTGTAATCAGTATTTGCTTCAGGGACAAATTTCATGCAAGCGCGGGAAACATGTACACGGATGTGATGTACTGAAGGAGGGAATAAGGGAGTGTACAGGAATGATTGATGTCTTCCTTATATTGTAATAACTCTGTTGTTTGATTATCATTGGCTAACAAAGTTTATAAATCAATGCTACTGACTTTTTTTTTATTGAAAAGTTTTATAAAAATTACAATAAAAAACCACAAAACCAACCCACCCTAAACCCCCCCTCTCCCTCCCCCACTTCCCAGAGCTGAATACAGGGTTACAAATATAATAATCATAATCTAACTAACATTAACCAAGTACATAAATAACCAAGTCCATAATGCGCTTTAACTCCCCTTTAACATAAATATAATAATAATAATTAAAACATAAACTGACTTTCTAAGGTGTGGCACTTCTGAACGCAACTGCTGCCACTGTTCAGATTATGTTCCCATCCAGGATTTATTTCGATTGAAAATAAAGTGCTGTACCTTTAAGAAGCCTCTGCTTGGGTTTTCATGATTGGATTTTTATGGTTTCTCAAGTTTTGCCAAGACCTTATAGCCCAAATTCGAGACCCAAGCTCTGTGTGACGGGGTGAGCTCTCATTACTTGCCCAAGCCCCTGTCAACCTAGCAGTTTGAAAGCGTGCAAATGCGAATAGATAAATAGGTACCACTTTGGTGGGAAGATAACAGCGTTCTGTGCACCTCGGCGTATAGTCATGTCAGCCCCACGATCACGGAATGTTTTTGGAACACGCGGGCTCCCTGGGCTAAGAAACAGAGATGAGCACTGCCCCCTAGAGTCAGACTCAACTGCACAGGAGAATTGCCGTTTAGTTTGCATGAGCCTAGAACAGAGGCTTGATTGGTTGATTAAAAGTTCTTGCAATAAAATGGCAGCTATCACAAGAGGGGGGAATGTGCTTGGTTCCAGCCGAGTCCTTGCTGGCTCAGGAATTCTGGGAGTTGAAGTCCACGAGTCATAAAAGAGCCAAGGTTGCCTACCCCTGGCCTAGAAGATGAACAGTAACCACTTCTCTCCTCAGGCCGATTTTTACCTCCAATGCTGTCAACAAACCAATTTGTGCTTCGTTGTAATATGTCTTACTCTCCAGTTCAAATGTACCTCTAAAACAGTGATGGCGAACCTTTTAGAGACCGAGTGCCCAAAACCACACCACCCCTAGCCTGCCCCCAATCTGCCCGCCCACCCCCGCCCTGCTCCACCCTCACCCTGCCTGCTCTCAGGGCCATCCACGGCCCGCCGCAGATCGCCCAGGCAGCCCTGCAGCGCCATGGTGGCCACTCCCTCCGCCTGCGACTCGCAGCATCATCTGCTGCCCAGCTGCCATGTGTTTGGCTGCGCTGCTCTGCCCAGGCTGCACCCGGGGGTGACTCTCCTCCGGGGGGGGCTGCTGATGAGGAGGGGGCTGCAGGGGAAGGTGGGGCTGGGGTGATGGCATGTGTGCCCACAGAGAGGGCTCCGAGTGCCGCCTCGCCACCACTGCTCTAAAATATCCTACTTACTGGTCATTGTGGCACAATGCACGAACCCAGCCAAGTGTGGTTTAATCATACACCACGTTCAAATAAATTCTGCCTGAGCATAATAGATGAACCCCATCACAGTTCATTTTTCTCAAAAAGCTCTAAATGTAGGATCCCTACAATCAGCCTCAATAATTCAAACTTCAAAGTCTTCCTGCCCTAATGGATGTTTATGCCTACTGTAGCTGAGGGTTTTCTTTTTAAAAAAAAAACCACAATCAAACCCAAGCAATGATGCAATTATATTGCTGAAGCACCTATTATACGTCCAAAGAACAGACAGCAATGATGATAGCTCTGAAACCAAAATGCTCTCTGATAAATATTCCAATAAATTCTAAGTTGCTATAGATGCTATGGTTGGCCTTGAAAAAAAAATATCTTGAATTTCACTTAGACATTAGTCAGTGATCTACACATATAGGAGAGTGATGGGGAAATGAGCTGAAAGAATAGCTTGTACCTCATTAACTAGGACTGCTGGTGGGGAATCGCATTTCTGAATGTTCTCTTGCAAAAACAAGCACATTATATAGTCAAAACAGCAAACAGCCTTGGGGCACAGTGAGAAAATTATCAGAGCAAGGACTTGGCTGGAACCAAGCACATTCCCCCCCTCTTGTGATAGCTGCCATTTTATTGCAAGAACTTTTAATCAACCAAACAGCACAAGGGGGACTTTTCAAAACTGGCATCTCCAAATTTCAGCTGGTACAATTTGTTTTCCAGCTTTGTTTATAGACGAGGCTTTAGATGAGAACCCCCCAAAGGTAATATTGCTACATGTTAAAATATCACTGAAAAATGTTTTAAGAGAATGAAGGAAACCTAAGTAGAAAACTGCTTTCAAGTGAACTCAGCTTTTGGGTTCTTGGTGTTTGATCAGCTTAGTTGCCTGAACATCAACTTTTGCCACAGCCAAAGTTTTTGAATTGAACAAAAGAGCTTCTAGAGTAGCGGTTCTCAACCTATGGGTCGCGATCCCATTTGGGGTCGATCGACCATTTCACGGGGGTCGCCAAGCAAGGCTGTCCGCCATTTTTTTTTCCTTTTCCGGCAGGTGCCTTACCTCCCTTGAGCTGGGCCAGCTGGTGGTCGGCCTGCTCCGTCTCTGCCGCTTGCCAGCTACGCCTCGGCCGGCACAGGGGGCGGAACCATGCATGCGCGGTGCTCCCAGGCAGGGAAAGTCCTCGACTTACGAACAGTTGGGTAGTCCTCGACTTACGACCGGTTTAGTCCTCAACTTACGACCGGTTGGGGTCGCGGCATTAAAAAGGTTGAGAACCACTGTTTTAGAGCATGATGGAAACCAGTCTTCCATCTTGATACAGAAGTCTAAGTTTCAGTCAGTCATGCATAGATCTACCAGTCAATCATGGGTAGAGCTACTTTGTGTTATGCTGTGAAAGAGATTTATCTGGAACGTGTCCAGTATGGGGATGCTATAGACCAGAGATTCTCAAACATGCTGGTCTTGGGATGCCTTTAAACTCTTAGAAAATGGTTGAGGACCCCAAAGAGTTTGGTTTATGTGGGTTAGGAAGAGCCCTGGTGCGTGATGGTTAAAGTGCAGTATTGCAAGCAACCTCTGCCCATAGCCTGGAGTTCAATCCTGACCAGCTCAAGGTTGATTCAGCCTTCCATCTTTCCGAGGTCAGTAAAATGAGGACCCATATTGTTGGGGGCAAAATGCAAATAATGCTTCTACATTATAAACTATCTAGAGAGTGCTATAAAGGGCTGTGGGGTGCTATGTAAGCCTAATTGCTATTGCTATTACTGTTAAAGATATGTATTAGAAATTAAAACTGAGAAATGCTAAAATATTTATTTGACTTTATGGATCACCTGAAAGGGGCTTGGGTTGGGCGTGGGCTCCCCCAGGGGTTCCCAAACTACATTTTGAGAACCAGCATTGTAGACATGTTGGCGACAAAGAGAGATGAACCTCTGTGCCTGTATTATAAGGATAAGTCAAGCTTATCAGGACACTTCTTCCTTATCCATCACCTTTAAAAAGTACGTTTAGGTGCTGCATTGCATGCTAAGGTTAGTGTTAGCATTAGCTATCCAAAGTACAGATCTATACAGATTTAAGTGGGATAAAGCCACAAGGCAATGGCAAAAAACTTTCTTTTCTAGTCACAATTCATTACAGGCAAACCCAGCTGACAAGCCCTTTCATAAGATTATGCATTTCTCTGAGCAACAATATTGGCATTGCAATTTGTACAGCATCTAGGCTCCCCTCTTAATGTCTTAAGAATAATTATGGGGAACAAATGGTAACTACTATAAAACGGAGCAACACGGCTACTGTAAGTGCTAAATTGCTAAGCCATAGGGGCAGTGGTGGGATTCAGTCAGTTCGCACCACTTCGGCAGAACTGGTAGCTATTTTTTTGTTGCCCAGGCCCAGAACAGACTTCCGGAAGTGGCATCCACGCAGAGAACCGGTTGTTCACATATTTGAATCCCACCACTGCATAGGGGTATAAACATCAGGGAGGTGTGAGACTGGGCCAAAGCCACCATACCTAAAAGTGGTGAAGGCAGGTAAGCAGGGTGCACAAAAGCCAGGAAAAGCTCCCTCAGGGAAAGGCACCAACTTACTAAGGAAACAAAAGGACAAAAGTTGGGCCTGTGCACATGGCAAGCCCATCCCCACCAAAAAAGCAAGAGCTTTGGAGATAAAAAGGGTCCTGAAGCCTACTCATTCTTTTAATCATTTTTGGATCCCAGACTTGGCAGTTTAACAGAATAACAGAGTTGGAAGGGACCTTGGAGGTCTTCTAGTCCAACCCCCTGCTCAGTCAGGAGACCATATACCATTCCAGACAAATGGCTGTCCAGTCTCTTCTTAAAATCCTCCAGTGATGGAGCACCCACAACTTCTGGAGGCAAGCCATTCCATTGGTTAATTGTTTTCTAAATGATCGGCCATCTCTGATACGTTCATCCCAGATGGCTGAAAAAGAAGAATCGCAGGCATTTTGATGCCTCTCCATCCCAGTTTGTGAACAAACATGTGGCTTCCAAACCTTGAAGTGGCTGAAATTGGCTTGCCCATTAACACCTTTCAGTTCATGCCCTTTTCTAATTGCCAATACACATTGAATCAAGGCTGCTTCCGGAAGTCTATTAGTGACCCATATATCTTGTGAATGTACAGATGTTAGAGCAGGGTGTCCATCCTTTGCAATTTTAAGACTTGTGGACTTCATTTCCCAAAATTCTAGATCAGTGTGTAGTCCAACCCACTGCTCAGGCAGAAAACCCTATATCAGGGGTCTTCAAAGGTGGCCCTTTGATGACTTGTGGACTTCAACTCCCAGAATTCCTCAGCTAGGCATGCTGGCTGAGGAATTCTGGAAGTTGAAGTCCACAAGTCATCAAAAGGCCAAGTTTGAAGACCCCTGGCCTATATCATTCTACAGCTTTCATTTCTCTGGTTAGTGCCTGGCAGCCTAGTTGTGGATGTTGGGTAAGTGTGGATGAGAGAGAAAGTGTGTATGTAAGAGCAAATAGATATACTTTATAATCAGTAAAAGTTTGCTGTTATTTTAAATTCACTGGATCTCCGTGTATTCTAAAGAACCATTTTGTGCCTCAGTGTTCAATTGAAAATGATTTGAGTGTGGCAATTTTCCAGGGCTGTGTGTGAGTGAGTGACCATAAACTGAACCTGAGAGCACGCTTGTGTAACAGAGGCAACAGAGCACAATTTCCCACCTGGTGGGAGCCACAATCTCCCAGACTGAGCTTTCATTCTATATCCGGATTCCAAGCCAGCCCTTTTCTGTTCCACGATGAACTAACTCTTTCTCTGCTCCATAGTCTACAGACCTTTGAAGCTGCTCTTTGGATGGCACTATGCATATTTTTAGATTTTAGATTTTTAGATTTTATTAAATTTATACCCCGCCCTTCTCCCGGAGGACTCAGGGCGGCTTACAGCCAGTTTAAAACAGTAATACAATACAAAATTTAAAAAGATTAAAAATAAATATTTAAATTTGGCCGCTTCTACTAAAAATTTAATTTAAAACCCCTTTAAAATACCCCTAGGCCAGTCCTGCC
>NW_015389056.1:0-2537 GCF_001527695.2 Protobothrops mucrosquamatus | reverse complement strand
TTGCATGCTTAGATTCACTGCAGCTTTCATTTCTAGTTCTGCGGTGCTTGTATGAGAAGGCATTCTTTTCAAGATAAGCATAGTAATTTTGGGTGGGGGTGGTGGGTTCCGCTTCAGCTATTTCTAAACAGAAGCCAATGCATTCTTTACAGCCATGGGGGCTGGGTGGGAATTGCGTACACTCGGGTGCCCACACATTCAGAAATGCTTTAACCTGTTTTTGTTTGCCATCCCAGCTGGAATTCTGCGGTGAAGAATAAAAACAATAAACATTGTCAGCTCATTTTCCATGGTTGTGCAGTCAGAAGGTGACTGACACTGTAGAATTATTTCTTGGGGGGGGGGGACATATTTAATTGTCATTATTCTGCAATAAAATTATTCTGGGTGTATATGTTCTAGTCCTCGGCTTACAACCATTCATTTAGTGACCGTTTGACAGCCCTGAAAAAAAAGTGACTTGTGACTTTTTCACTATTACCACTGTTGTAGCATCTTTATGGTCGTGTGATCAAAATTCAGAAGCTTGGCAACTGACTCATATTTATGACGGTTGCAGTGTCCCAAGGACATTAGGGGTGACATGACAGCAGTGTTCCAATATCTGAGTGGTTGCCACAAACAACATATAAGGAATGGTTGCTGGAATTGGGTATGTCCAGTCTAACGAAGAGAAGGACGAGGGGGGACATGATAGCAGTGTTCCAATATCTCAGGGGCTGCCACAAAGAAGAGGGAGTCAAGCTGTTCTCCAAAGCGCCTGAAGGCAGGACAAGAAGCAACGAATGGAAACTAACCAAAGAGAGAAGCAACCTAGAACTAAGGAGAAATTTCCTGACAGTTAGAACAATTAATCAGTGGAACAACCTGCCTCCAGAAGCGGTGAATGCTCCAACACTGGAAGTTTTTAAGAAGAGACTGGACAGCCATTTGTCTGAAATGGTATAGGGTTTCCTGTCTGAGCAGGGGGTTGGACTAGATGATCTCCAAGGTTCCTTTCAACTCTATTATTACTATTATTACTATTATTACTATTATTACTATTATTACTATTATTACTATTATTACTATTATTAATTATTATTATTATTATTATTATTATTCAATGACCCCAGGGATTCCCTTTTTGTGACCTTCTGGCAAGCAAAGTCAATGGAGAAGCCAGATTCACTTAACAAATGTGTTACTAATTTAACAACTGCAGTGATTCACTTAACCACTAGAAAGGTTGTAAAATGCGGCAAAACTCACTTAACTGCCCCACTTAGCAACAGAAATGTTGGGATCAATTGTGGTCATAATTTGAGGACTACCTGTATTAGAACTAAAACTATTCATGCAATATGAAAGAAATGTTGCTGTTCTGATGGAATTGATAGAAGATACTGTATATAAATTGAATTTAGCCCCAAGGATAGGATTTACCTGATCTCAGAAAAGCTAATCAGGATCAAATCTGGTCAGTATTTGGATGGAAAATCACCAGTAAATCCAGGAGATTTAAACTAGACTATGAGAAAGAAAAAAAAGACAGGTGTGAACAATTTCCAAATATTTTTTTCCAAATAATTACAAAGAGAATTGAAGTGTTTTGTCCATGAAGTCACCAGCCACTGATTTTGTTTGTTACAATTTGCACACCATTTGGACAATATCTTTTAAGGGGTCCTTGATGCTCTCTAAGCTTGCTTGTTTTCTTGCAAATGTTTCATTACCCTTAAAAAAAAATTAAATAGAATCATTTACCACTGAACTCAGTGGAAAAATCAACAATAGAAACAAAAAAAGTATTGAAATACAACAAGACATAATTACAATTGCAATATACTTCATAAGATTGGAACATTCTGGTGTAAGATCTCAACATTCACAGCATTAAATTCTCACAGGACTTCATGAGTACAAGAATAATGTTGAACTATTAATTCCAATCAATCCTCATTATGTTCATAGATCCGCATATGATCTTTTAAAATATTCATTTCATTTGGGGGTGTTTTAGCTTGTGTTTGAAGCATTGTTTTACTGCTGACACCTGCATGCCGATAAGAGTCAGGGGTTGAGAGTCCCATTCAAGATGTCTTGCTTTAATAATTAGGCTCATTAAAACAGCTTCTTCTTTTTTTTCAGGCTCATGGAAAAAAAACGAAACAAAAACATGTGTGCATATTAAAAATAGTAGGGAAATGCTGAGCAAGTGCATGCAAATTTTCAAACACCTCAAAATGATTTCCAAAACGTGCACAGACCTAATTTCCAGCTGCTTCTGGTAAAAAAAAACCTGTCTTCTCTCCTTATAATTGATACAAATGTTTAACATCATCTTTATACAGAGCTAGAAATGGGAAGCAATTACTTCTTGCTCAAAGATATCACTAGATGCTTGATTGTATATTATACACACAGCCAGGATCCAAGCACTATACCTATAAAGTATGAAAAAAACAGTTTCATTCTTATTCTTCCAAAGCATAAACAAATCTCAGAACAAAAAAATAATAATGTGAAGTTTTAGCATAGCTATCAATCTGAACATA
>NW_015389055.1:84254-87763 GCF_001527695.2 Protobothrops mucrosquamatus | reverse complement strand
TTTAAAATTCAAGCTTTTCTTTCTAGTTATTCTAAAGGTGTTCTTAAAAGCAAACAATTTGTCAGCCATCCAGGTAAACCAAACAGGAAACACAAACAGATAAGCTAATTTTACTTTATTGGAAGGCTACATTAACAGAATCCTGCAAGTTTAATCATACTAATGTCCTGCTATTGATTTTAACAGCCTGATCAATTAGAGCAGGTCATACCTAAATTTCTTTCTCTGACCACTAAGCACTTTTGAGCGCCTCCCTCTGATTGTTTCCTCGGCAGCATTTCTTCCCTTTATCCCTCAAGATCATTCCCATATACCGTTATACAATCCCAATGCAGTTTAGAAAAATCATAAATGCTATTTCAGAATAAAAACAAAGGCAATCCATTAAAAAAATGTTAGTGAGAATTTGAAAAAACATACTACTTCCATTTCTCTACAGTATAAACTAGTAAGAAAATGTGCAGTAGAGTTTATGGTAAATAATTTCTACACCCAGAGCTAGTATGCATGCAGAGTCCTACTAATAACTAGATAGAAGTACACTTTGCTCACCTGCCTAGACAACTACAACTACAACAACAATAATAAAAAAAGTTGGAAGGGACCTTGGAGGACATCTAGTCCAACCCCCTGCTCAGGCAGGAAACCCTGTACCGTTTCAGACCAATGGCTGTCCAGTCTCTTCTTAAAAACTTCCAGTGTTGGAGCATTCACAGCTACTGGAGGCAGATAGATTTAGTCTAATAGTTTATTTAAAATTAGCATACCATTTTTTCACTTACATGAAAACAAAAATTAAAGAAAAAATATTGCTGACAATAATGTTTCAGAATAACCTCTTTTAGAAAAGGAAAAATAAAGCAATGATTAAAGTATAACTCAATTAGTCCCTTACTTTTCATTGCACTGATTTCTGTGGGTAGATTCCTTAATTGATTAGAAGCTAAATTGAGACGCACCAAGTTTATAAGGAAAGCAAAACTTGTTGGGATACCAGAGATGTGGTTATTAGAGATATCCTAAAGAAAGAAAGGAAAAGCATGTTTATTAACCTATTTAAGAAACTTGGATTTGGGTTAGCTGAAAACAAATTGGTTAGCATAATTCTACCTTCCACTTCGAGTTCCAACATCAAAGCTTTAGCATATCCTACATATTCGATTGATGAGCCAGACAGAAGCAAATTGGTTCCTTTCATTTCATTTCCACCATGAAAGGTCATTTTTATCTTTGTGTGTTTAGTGAGCGTGACTGGAGAACACGTTTGCAAACCTTCTCTGAGCTACTAGATACTGTATCTAGCTGAAACTCAATGCTGGAGAAGGTACATCATGTGAAGATTATCACTGCAGAGGAATTTGATGTTGAACCTCCTCCACTAAAGCCATATTCCTTCTCTGTTCTCAAGACAAAAAGGGAAATTGATGTATCCTGCATTCATTCTATGCCACCCAAACTCCCCAATAACATTGTGTAGCTAATTCTTCCATTTACGATGACCAAGAGCCAATGGATAATCATTAAATTTATATTCTACAACAATACCTTTCATACCATCAAACAAAAACGTTTGCAATCCTAGATCCTTGAGGAAAAATTCTATAAGTGGATAAAAATGCAAATCCCTTCTAAACATCTGGCTGATTGTGTGATGAACCATAATAATAATAGACAAAACACCATCAGTCAATTGCAAAAAGGCAACTTTACTTGGAACAGCTTGCATTTATGACAACACGTTTAACATGATGAAACCAGAACATATGCCTATCCCAGGTCTTCGGGAAGGACTTGATAGATTGATAAAAAATGCCAAAGGCCAAATCCAGCTTAAACATCTGGCTGACTGTGCAACCAGCCATAATAATATAAACTTGTATGCAGTCCAGGAGAAACAGCACGGGGATTGTTGACTTGTCTTCTTACAACTTCCACTGCTTTCTCTTGCACTATTACAGGGGGTATCTCATTCTTAGGGAAATTTTGGGAAACAGAAACGAAACTGACTGCTCTTTTTTCTCCCTTTACAAGTAGTCCTCGACTTACAGTCATAATTGAGCCCAAAATTTGTGCTGCTAAGTGAGACAGTTAAGTGAATTTTACCCCATATGACGACCTTTCTTGCCATGGTTATTAAGTGAATCACTGCAGTTAAGTTAGGTAACATGGTTGTGAAATGAAATCTGGCTTCCCCACTGACTTTGCAAAAGATGGCAAAAGATGATCGCTTGACTCTGCAACACTACAACCATCACAAATACATGCCAGTTTCAAAGCGTTCAAATTTTGATCATGTGACCATGGGGATGCTGCAACGATCCTAAGTGTGAAAAACAGTCCTACGTCATTTTTTTCAGTGCCATTGTTAACTATGAACAATCACTAAATGAATGGTTGTAAGTCAAGGACTGCCTGTACTTGGGGGTCACCTACTTCAAAACCAAGAAATGTACTGTACTTAGTGTATAGTAGCAACCACAACCAAAACCAGAAAGTCATAAAGCCATAAGCTTCTACTTACCAACTCTTCCAAACTGACAAGCTGTCCAAATTCATCAGGCAAGTGATACAATTCATTGTGCTGCAGAAGCAGACTCTTCAAGTGTTTTAGCTGAGTAAGTTCTTCTGGTATCTTTTTCAGTTTATTATGACTATTGATAAAATAGGAATTGTGAAAGGCTGCATTTGTATACGATTGGTCTGTCTGCTAACTGTCTGCTTATGGAAGGCCAACAGGCCAATCAGATCTCTGGAAGGATTGCATTCCAGAGAACAGAAAAGGCTCTCTTCTCTCTTGCCTGTCAGTCAACATTCCTTACTGTGCTGGAACAGATGGTACAAAGAAGGGGAAGAGATACTGTACATACAGGATATTAGGTATCCTGGATGCTAGTACTAGTCTGCTAGTCAGGTTAGTACTAGAATGGAAATCAGGAAATTCCAGGCCTGTGACTAAACTGGAAAGGTAAAAAAGGCACTTCTTTCTTATTTTGTTCTTGTGATCACCAGAAGCTGAGGTGGACTTGAGGAAGCCATAGCTTTGAGCTTAAAGATTTGCTTTATGCAGAACAAAACATATGACCAATTTGAACTGATAAACCAGATTTTTGTCTATACAAAATAAATTTAACTTACCCCGTATATACTCGAGTATAAGTCGACCCGACTATAAGCCGAGGGACCTATTTTGCCACAAAGAATTGGGAAAAAATGGTGACTCGCGTATAAGCCGAGGGGGCATTTTTCAGCACACACATTTTTCCACCTGGGCTAATCGGCCTCTTTGCAACCCCACCCCTCTGGTAACCGCCGATTGTAGCACTTTGCACAAAGGAGCAATAGTTGATAACACGCCCCACGTCAGCTGGAAGGGTATTCTTGGATAGTGAGAAGCTGGAACTGGCGGGCGGGCGAGAGAGGCGGGCAGAAAAAAAAGGGGGGGGAAATCCACACACGCTCGCGCAGGGAAAGGGGGAAACAGGTGGGCCGGCCGGCTCCCCTCTCCTCTT
>NW_015389055.1:50924-81805 GCF_001527695.2 Protobothrops mucrosquamatus | reverse complement strand
TTTGTGTGCGTGTGTGTGTTTTTGTGTTTTAAAGGAAAACGGGGAGAAAAAAAGGGCGGGGAAGTTGCCGGTCATTCGTGCTTGCTGTTGGCATTTATTCTAAGGGAGAGACATCAGCTTGGGGTTTTTTTTTCGTAGGGGATCCGCGCGTGAACGAAGCCCCACTCCCCTGCCCCTTTTGCTTTCGCTCCCGAGCCGGTGCTTTTGAAAAGGGCTTGACTCCAGCCTGGGATTCGGAGCGGGAGACGGCGCCGCTGCTGCTGCCGCCCGCACTGCTGTGGACTTACAATATCCGAGCAAAAGACTTTGCAAAAGACCACCCCGCCAAGGGGGAAAGGCACGCAGTTGGGCACCGTCTGCCTTCGGCGTCTCTTTAAACGGTGCTCGGATATTGTAAGTCCATAAAGAACTGGGGAAAAATATTGACTCGAGTATAAGCTGAGGGGGGCATTTTTCAGCTCAAAAAATGGGCTGAAAAACTCGGCTTATACTCGAGTATATACGGTATTTCTCTTCCCAAATATACCTTTATAATTTAAAACATCCTGTCCATAGAAAAAACACTATGGCTTGCAAATACTTCTGAATATAGTTATTAAGACCTATATTTCAAAAGACTCTATTTCATGAATATTATTATTTCATTTATAGAATGTGTTTACCTCACATTAAGTTTCTGAAGATTTTCTAGTGATCCTACAGCAGCAGGGAGAGACGTGAGTTGATTATCATGCACCTAAAAGTAATAAGCAATTGTTATAACATCTATTTTGCTAAAATATGGTGTATTAAATGCTCAAATGTGCCAAAAGGTAGACTTTGAAAATTACAATCTGCACTAAACTACACAATTTGTGCTTTTTATTTTTGCCCTTTCATCATGAAGACAAATGATGGGTGCGGGAGGGGGAGGAAGAAGAAGAATGAAAGGTAAGGAAGAAAAAACATCTTCACACTGAGAAGAGTTTTCATAAGGATGGTTTGCATGTTTGACTTAAGACTATTACAATAAAGTTCTTGCTTGCTTGTTTGCGATAGAGTCAAGTTTCTAAAAAAAACTAGCAATGGAAATATGATGCAAAGCCTTTTCCAAGAATTGTATTTAATAGAGTTTTAAAATACAGAAACATTTTTATTTCAGATATCAAAGGTTCCTCAATATGAGGGGGGGGAAGACAACTGTATTACACAAGGCAACAGGCTAAGGATTCCTCAGTCAGAAGCCAACATTCATTCTAACTTCACAACATTCTGTGAATGAAATCAGTGATTTAAGATTAGGTAACAAATTGGACAAGGGTTTGAACTGGGATTACTCTGTTCAAAAAAAGCTCTCTACCCTTTATTCTATATAGAAGTGTATGAATGTGTGCAAGAGAGGGAGGAAGGGGGGGAATCAATAGAGAGATTTTTATATGCTCCTCAAAAATACATCATTCAACAAAACTGTTACAGTTTACAGACCAGAAGATGTTTTCCCCCAAAAGTAATCAATGCAAGATTAGTAACATAAAGGTAACAGTCATTCATCCATTATTTTACTCACATCAAGCACAGTGAGAGCAGGTAAGAGTTTGACATCATCAGAAAGACACTGCAGTTTGTTAGAAGATAAAATCAATTTGTTGAGATCAGTTTGCTCCCACCAGCGATCGGCAGCACTGAAAGATACATTTTGGTGGGCCTCTTCTGGAGTATCCAAATTTATTCGCCATACATGTAGAGGTACTGCATATAAAAATAGGTCATATCCATATGAAAAAAATCATTTAGTAACATTTAGTAACATTCATCTTCCACTATTGGTATTATTCTTCTAAATCGAATACTGATTTTGGAAAAAATTAGTGGATTTTGTATACAGGTGTATTTCTGAAAAGAATTACACATTTTCTTAAATTTTAAAAGATGTAGTATTTCATTGCAGGCTTTAGCTACCTTTCAACTTGTCAACTTGTCTAAGTGGCAGTTTACTTTTCAACGACAATTTTCAGGCTATTTCTAAACAGGGATATACAAGTCTTCCAGAAGAACTGGAACAAGCCAAAATATAGTCCAGTCCACAAATCAATGGGGCAGAGGAAATGTAGTGTGATGGCACTAAAATGGCACCTCTAATCTGTCTTTCATCAACCTATCAGGTAACCTATTTTTGCATACAGATTTATTGATCAACTTACCATTTACTGGTCATGCTCACTGAAATAAAAAATAACTGTCACAACTCTTTGTGAATTTCATCCCAGTTCCCAAATATCCCTATCAATGTAATGCAAGACAAAAGCAGTGTCAGTAACAAGTGACTGTGGCTGGCAATATCTAGAAGTATCCCATGGAGTGTGGTTAGAATTATGCAGACTGTAGAATCTAAGTGTCCATACAGGTAATCTTCATCTTACAACCATTTGTTTAGTGCAGTGTTTCTCAACCTTGACAATTTTAAGGCATGTGGACTTCAACTCCCAGAATTCCACAGCCAGCATTGCTGGCTGTGGAATTCTGGGAGTTGAAGTCCACATGCCTTAAAATTGTCAAGGTTGAGAAACACTGGTTTAGTGACCATTCAAAGTTACAGTGGCAAGTGAAAAAAGTGACTTATAACAGTTTTTCACACTTACGACCATTGAAGCATCCCCATGGTCACATGATCAAAATTCAGATGCTTGGCAACTGGCATGTATTTATGACAATGGCAGTGTCCTGGGGTCATGTGATCACCTTTTGCGACCTTCTGACAAGCAAAGTCAATGGGGAAGCCAGATTCACTTAACCATGTTACTAAATTAAGAATTACAGTGAGTCATGATACAACTGTGGCAAGAAAGGTCGTGAAATGGGGCAAAACTCACTTAACAACTATCTTGCTTAGCAATGGGAATTTTGGGCGGAAAATTGTGGTTGTCAAGTTGAGGACTAGCTGTATTCTCCTCCGGCCCATACTAGAGAGGACAGTGCCCTTTGGCTAAAGGAGATGGGGAATGCTGACGGTAGCCAAAATTGAACCACTTGGAGCTGGGCCAATCTCAGCCATGTCTGCCTCAGTATAAATGAGACATAGGACAAGTTGATAGAGGAAAAACCAATGTAAGCTGCTTCTGTGGTGGATGGGGATGAGAGGCCGAATCACAAGGACATGCCCTCTAAAACTGCTTTGTAAGGCCAGGAAGATAAAAATATGTTGAGACTTTAGAAAGAGTACAGAGAAGAGCAACAAAGATGATTAGGGGACTGGAGGCTAAAACATATAAGGAACGGTTGCTGGAATTGGGGATGTCTAGTTTAATGAAGAGAAGGACGAGGGGGGACATGATAGCAGTGTTCCAATATCTCAGGGGCTGCCACAAAGAAGAGGGAGTCAAGCTATTTTCCAAGGCGCCTGAGGGCAGGACAAGAAGCATCGGGTGGAAACTAAGCAAGGAGAGAAGCAACCTGGAACTAAGGAGAAACTTCCTGACAGTTAGAACAATTAACCAGTGGAACAATCTGCCTCCAGAAGCTGTGAATGCTCCAACACTGGAAGTTTTTAAGAAGAGACTGGACAGCCATTTGTCTGAAATGGTGTAGGGCTCCTGCCTGAGCAGGGGGTTGGACTAGATGACCTCCAAGGTCCCGTCCAACATTATTATTATTATTACTACTACTACTACTACTACTACTACTACTACTACTACTACTACTACTACTACTACTACTACTACTACCCCCCAAGAAATCACTAAGGCCGTCAGCCTTTACATTGCCCCAGCAGCTGGCTCAAGAGTTGCAGGAGGAGCTTTAATTCATGTCAACTAACACCGGCTTTTGTTTTTGGTTCCGGAACAACTAGAAACACACAAAACCCACAGGACCATAGCAAGTCAAGAAAATAACATAAATGCAATACATGCAAACGGTTTCCTTCTGAGTGTGGGGAAAAAAACCCGGTCACACAAAAGAGGGGGTGAACGATGCATAGTAATGCAATCCACCTACCCACCTCGTGCAAAACGAGCCGAAGAGACGAGTAGAAAAAGCCCTTTTCTTCCCCCCCCCCCCCAGGTTGAGGTGCTGAATCCCCGCCATTCCGGCTTGGGAACGAAACGCAGGCCGTCCCTCTCTAGGGAGGCGTAAGCTAAATCTACCGTCGCTCTTTAGGGTAGGGGAGACCTGGGCCTGCTCACCTTCGGTCAACTCCCGGCCGGACAGGTTTAATTGGCCGCTCTTCCTAGCCGCCCGAAGCAAGCCNACATCTCAATTATCTGCTAAAGAAAACAAATCCTACCTTTAAATATGTACATGAATGAAAATCTGGCAGGTAGCACAACTTATTTCTCCTTAGATAAAGTTGTTCTAATGAAACCATACTGCCCAGTTCAGGAGGTATAGTTTCCAGGAAGTTCTTAGTGCAATCAAGCTGTTTTAAACCTAGAGGAACAGAGCAAATGAAGAAATAAGTTATATCATCAGTACCAAAATAATCAGTACCAAAATAAGAACTTGTGGTTCTTACTTGTGTGTAGTGTGCACTGTGGACAACACTTAAATTTTGTTGTGAGATGCACAATGACAATAAAGATATTCTATTCTATTCTATTCTATTCTATTCTGATAGCTTATTAAAGATCACAACCATACAGGTTTTCAATATGCTACCTCTAGAAAGCGTATCCATGTTTAATTTAACAAAGATCAATAAGAAGAAATTCTCAAGTATATGTATGGCATGTTACCAACTTGGCTTCTTCAGTAAGAGTGGAAAATGCAAGGTTATAGAAATAATGTTGGGAATCAGCATGATTTATATCAGCATCTATACAAAATTATTAAAAATATTTCATCTATGTTATGTGGGTAGTCCTCATTTACCGAATGCTCAATCAGCAAATGTTCAAAGTTACAATATTACAGAAAAGGGAGGTTTATGACCAGCCTTTGCTCTTGTGGCTGCTGCAACATCTCCAGTCACATGATCATGATCCTGGCGCTTGGCAACCAGTGTGACGTTATGACAGTCAGAGATTCCAACAGTCACATGATCTCCGTTTGTGACCTGCACACCCAACTTCTGACCAGCCAAGTGAACAGGGAAGCTGGCAGGAGAGCACAAGTCATGATCATGTGATGTGTGCTTAACTACCATGGCTGATTTATTTCCTGACCACAGTCACATGATGTTCATATTATGACTGTGTGGCTTAATGATGAAAATTGTGGTCAATAAGGACTACCTGTATGCATAAAGTATTTCCATTTACATAGTTATGTCAACAACACATGTTGTTACAAATGATTTTCATAAACTGCAATGAAATGTTGTGTAAGCAGAACTCAGAACACTTTTTAAAATTCAAGCTTTTCTTTCTAGTTATTCTAAAGGTGTTCTTAAAAGCAAACAATTTGTCAGCCATCCAGGTAAACCAAACAGGAAACACAAACAGATAAGCTAATTTTACTTTATTGGAAGGCTACATTAACAGAATCCTGCAAGTTTAATCATACTAATCTCCTACTATTGATTTTAACAGCCTGATCAATTAGAGCAGGTCATACCTAAATTTCTTTCTCTGACCACTAAGCACTTTTGGGCGCCTCCCTCTGGTTGTTTTCTCTGCAGCATCTCTTCACTTTGTCCCTCGAGATCATTCCCACATACCGTTATACAATCCCAATGCAGTTTAGAAAAATCATAAATGGTATTTCAGAATAAAAACAAAGGCAATCCATTAAAAAAATGTTAGCGAGGATTTGAAAAAACATACTACTTCCATTTCTCTACAGTATAAACTAGTAAGAAAGTGTGCAGTAGAGTTTATGGTAAATAATTTCTACACCCAGAGCTAGTATGCATGCAGAGTCCTACTAATAACTAGATAGAAGTACACTTTGCTCGCCTGCCTAGACAACGACAACTACAACAACAATAATAAAAAAAAAAGTTGGAAGGGACCTTGGAGGACATCTAGTCCAACCCCCTGCTCAGACAGGAAACCCTATACCGTTTCAGACCAATGGCTGTCCAGTCTCTTCTTAAAAACTTCCAGTGTTAGAGCATTCACAGCTACTGGAGGCAGATAGATTTAGTCTAATAGTTTATTTAAAATTAGCATACCATTTTTTCACTTACATGAAAACAAAAATTAAAGAAAAAATATTGCTGACAATAATGTTTCAGAATAACCTCTTTTAGAAAAGGAAAAATAAAGCAATGATTAACTCAAAATAAAGCAATGATTAACTCAATTAGTCCCTTACTTTTCATTGCACTGATTTCTGTGGGTAGATTCCTTAATTGATTAGAAGCTAAATTGAGACGCACCAAGTTTATAAGGAAAGCAAAACTTGTTGGGATACCAGGGATGTGGTTATTAGAGATATCCTAAAGAAAGAAAGGAAAGAAAACCATGTTTATTAACCTATTTAAGAAACTTGGATCTGGGTTAGCTGAAAACAAATTGGTTAGCATAATTCTACCTTCCACTTCGAGTTCCAACATCAAAGCTTTGGCATATCCTACCTATTCGATTGATGAGCCAGACAGAAGCAAATTGGTTCCTTTCATTTCATTTCCACCATGAAAGGTCATTTTTACCTTTGTGTGTTTAGTGAGCGTGACTGGAGAACACGTTTGCAAACCTTCTCTGAGCTACTAGATACTGTATCTAGCTGAAACTCAATGCTGGAGAAGGTACATCATGTGAAGATTATCACTGCAGAGGAATTTGATGTTTGAACCTCCTCCACTAAAGCCATATTCCTTCTCTGTTCTCAAGACAAAAAGGAAATTGATGTATCCTGCATTCATTCTATGCCACCCAAACTCCCCAATAACGTTGTGTAGCTAATTCTTCCATTTACGATGACCAAGAGCCAGTGGATAATAATTAAATTTATATTCTACAACAATACCTTTCATACCATCAAACAAAAACGTTTGCAATCCTAGATCCTTGAGGAAAAATTCTATAAGTGGATAAAAATGCAAATCCCTTCTAAACATCTGGCTGATTGTGTGATGAACCATAATAATAATAGACAAAACACCATCAGTCACTTGCAAAAAGGCAGCTTTACTTGGAACAGCTTGCATTTATGACAACATGTTTAACATGATGAAACCAGAACATATGCCTATCCCAGGTCTTCGGGAAGGACTTGATAGATTGATAAAAAATGCCAAAGGCCAAATCCAGCTTAAACATCTGGCTGACTGTGCAACCAGCCATAATAATATAAACTTGTATGCAGCCCAGGAGAAACAACATGGGGATTGTTGACTTGTCTTCTTACAACTTCCACTGCTTTCTCTTGCACTATTACAGGGGGTATCTCATTCTTAGGGAAATTTTGGGAAACAGAAACGAAACTTTTTTCTCCCTTTACAAGTAGTCCTCGACTTACGGCCATAATTGAGCCCAAACTTTGTGCTGCTAAGTGAGACAGTTCAGTGAATTTTACCCCATATGACGACCTTTCTTGCCACGGTTATTAAGTGAATCACTGCAGTTAAGTTAGGTAACATGGTTGTGAAATGAAATCTGGCTTCCCCACTGACTTTGCAAAAGATGGCAAAAGGTGATCGCTTGACTCTGCAACACTGCAACCATCACAAATACATGCCAGTTTCCAAGCGTTCAAATTTTGATCATGTGACCATGGGGATGCTGCAACGATCCTAAGTGTGAAAAACAGTCCTACGTCATTTTTTTCAGTGCCATTGTTAATTATGAACAGTCACTAAATGAATGGTTGTAAGTCAAGGACTGCCTGTACTTGGGGGTCGCCTACTTCAAAACCAAGAAATGTACTGTACTTAGTGTACAGTAGCAACCACAACCACAACCAGAAAGTCATAAAGCCATAAGCTTCTACTTACCAACTCTTCCAAACTGACAAGCTGTCCAAATTCATCAGGCAAGTGATACAATTCATTGTGCTGCAGAAGCAGACTCTTCAAGTGTTTTAGCTGAGTAAGTTCTTCTGGTATCTTTTTCAGTTTATTATGACTATTGATAAAATAGGAATTGTGAAAGGCTGCATTTGTATACGATTGGTCTGTCTGCTAACTGTCTGCTTATGGAAGGCCAACAGGCCAATCAGATCTCTGGAAGGATTGTATTCCAGAGAACAGAAAAGGCTCTCTTCTCTCTTGCCTGTCAGTCAACATTCCTTACCGTGCTGGAACAGATGGTACAAAGAAGGGGAAGAGATACTGTACATACAGGATATTAGGTATCCTGGATGCTAGTACTAGTCTGCTAGTCAGGTTAGTACTAGAATGGAAATCAGGAAATTCCAGGGCTGTGACTAAACTGGAAAGGTAAAAAAATGCACTTCTTTCTTATTTTGTTCTTGTGATCACCAGAAGCTGAGGTGGACTTGAGGAAGCCATAGTTTTGAGCTTAAAGATTTGTTTTATGCAGAACAAAACATATGACCAATTTGATAAACCAGATTTTTGTCTATACAAAATAAATGTAACTTATTTCTCTTCCCAAATATACTTTTATAATTTAAAACATCCTGTCCATAGAAAAAACACTATGGCTTGCAAATACTTCTGAATATAGTTATTAAGACCTATATTTCAAAAGACTCTATTTCATGACTATTATTATTTCATTTATAGAATGTGTTTACCTCACATTAAGTTTCTGAAGATTTTCTAGTGATCCTACAGCAGCAGGGAGAGACGTGAGTTGATTATCATGCACCTAAAAGTAATAAGCAATTGTTATAACATCTATTTTGCTAAAATATGGTGTATTAAATGCTCAAATGTGCCAAAAGGTAGACTTTGAAAATTACAATCTGCACTAAACTACACAATTTGTGCTTTTTATTTTTGCCCTTTCATCATGAAGACAAATGATGGGTGCGGGAGGGGGAGGAAGAAGAAGAATGAAAGGTAAGGAAGAAAAACCATCTTCACACTGAGAAGAGTTTTCATATGAGAAGAGTTTTCATAGGGATGGTTTGCATGTTTGACTTAAGGCTATTACAATAAAGTTCTTGCTTGCTTGTTTGCGATAGAGTCAAGTTTCTAAAAAAAACTAGCAATGGAAATATGATGCAAAGCCTTTTCCAAGAATTGTATTTAATAGAGTTTTAAAATACAGAAACATTTTTATTTCAGATATCAAAGGTTCCTCAATATGAAGGGGGGGGGGAGACAACTGTATTACACAAGGCAACAGGCTAAGGATTCCTCAGTCAGAAGCCAACATTCATTCTAACTTCACAACATTCTGTGAATGAAATCAGTGATTTAAGATTAGGTAACAAATTGGACAAGGGTTTGAACTGGGATTACTCTGTTCAAGAAAACCTCTCTACCCTTTATTCTATATAGAAGTGTATGAATGTGTGCAAGAGAGGGAGGAAGGGGGGGGAAATCAATAGAGAGATTTTTATATGCTCCTCAAAAATACATCATTCAACAAAACTGTTACAGTTTACAGACCAGAAGATGTTTTCCCCCAAAAGTAATCAATGCAAGATTAGTAACATAAAGGTAACAGTCATTCATCCGTTATTTTACTCACATCAAGCACAGTGAGGGCGGGTAAGAGTTTGACATCATCAGAAAGACACTGCAGTTTGTTAGAAGATAAAATCAGTTTGTTGAGATCAGTTTGCTCCCACCAGCGATCGGCAGCACTGAAAGATACATTTTGGTGGGCCTCTTCTGGAGTATCCAAATTTATTCGCCAAACATGTAGAGGTACTGCATATAAAAATAGGACATATCCATATGAAAAAAATCATTTAGTAACATTTAGTAACATTCATCTTCCACTATTGGTATTATTCTTCTAAAGCAAATACTGATTTTGGAATAAATTAGTGGATTTTTTGATACAGGTGTATTTTTGAAAAGAATTACACATTTTCTTAAATTTTAAAAGATGTAGTATTTCATTGCAGGCTTTAGCTACCTTTCAACTTGTCTAAGTGGCAGTTTACTTTTCAACGACAATTTTCAGGCTATTTCTAAACAGGGATCTACAAGTCTTCCAGAAGAACTGGAACAAGCCAAAATATAGTCCAGTCCACAAATCAATGGGGCAGAGGAAATGTAGTGTGATGGCACAAATATGGCACCTCTAATCTGTCTTTCATCAACCTATCAGGTAACCTATTTTTGCATACAGATTTATTGATCAACTTACCATTTATTGGTCATGCTTACTGAAATAAAAAATAACTGTCACAACTCTTTGTGAATTTCATCCCAGTTCCCAAATATCCCTATCAATGTAATGCAAGACAAAAGCAGTGTCAGCAACAAGTGACTGTGGCTGGCAATATCTAGAAGTATCCCATGGAGTGTGGTTAGAATTATGCAGACTGTAGAATCTAAGTGTCCATACAGGTAATCTTCATCTTACAACCATTTGTTTAGTGACCATTCAAAGTTACAGTGGCAAGTGAAAAAAGTGACTTATAACCGTTTTTCACACTTACGACCATTGAAGCATCCCCATGGTCACATGATCAAAATTCAGATGCTTGGCAACTGGCATGTATTTATGACAATGGCAGTGTCCTGGGGTCATGTGATCACCTTTTGCGACCTTCTGACAAGCAAAGTCAATGGGGAAGCCAGATTCACTTAACAACCATGTTACTAAATTAAGAATTACAGTGAGTCATGATACAACTGTGGCAAGAACGATCGTGAAATGGGGCAAAACTCACTTAACAACTATCTTGCTTAGCAATGGAAATTTTGGGCGGAAAATTATGGTTGTCAAGTTGAGAACTAGCTGTATTCTCCTCCAGCCCATACTAGAGAGGACAGTGCCCTTTGGCTAAAGGAGATGGGGAATGCTGACGGTAGCCAAAATTGAACCACTTGGAGCTGGGCCAATCTCAGCCACGTCTGCCTCAGTATAAATGAGACATAGGACAAGTTGATAGAGGAAAAACCAATGTAAGCTGCTTCTGTGGTGGATGGGGATGGGGATGAGAGGCCGAATCACAAGGACATGCCCTCTAAAACTGCTTTGTAAGGCCAGGAAGATAAAAAGATGTTGAGACTCTAGAAAGAGTACAGAGAAGAGCAACAAAGATGATTAGGGGACTGGAGGCCAAAGCATATAAGGAAAGGCTGCTGGAATTGGATATGTCTAGTTTAAGGAAGAGAAGGACGAGGGGGGACATGATAGCAGTATTCCAATATCTCAGGGGCTGCCACAAAGAAGAGGGAGTCAAGCTATTTTCCAAGGCACCTGAAGGCTGGACCAGAAGCAATGGGTGGAAACTAATCAAGGAGAGAAGCAACCTGGAACTAAGGAGAAACTTCCTGACAGTTAGAACAATTAACCAGTGGAACAATCTGCCTCCAGAAGTGGTGAATGCTCCAACACTGGAAGTTTTTAAGAAGAGACTGGACAGCCATTTGTCTGAAATGGTATAGGGTTTCCTGCCTGAGCAGGGGGTTGGACTAGATGACCTCCAATGTCCTGTCCAACATCATCATCATCATTATTATTATTGTTGTTGTTGTTGTTGTTGTTATTATTATTATTATTATTATTATTATTATTATTATTACGGATCATCGCACAGTCAGCCAGATGTTCAGACTGGATTTGGCATTTTGTCTACCTATCGAGTCCTTACCCAGGACCTGGGATAGGCAAATGTGGATGTTTGATGGTATTACAGATATCGTCGCAGGATGGAAGCAGTTCCTAGTAAGGCCGCCTTTTGCAATTGACTAATAGCGAATTTGTCAATGGCGATATTACTACTACTACTACTACTACTACTACTACTACTACTACTACTACTACTACTACTACTACTACTACTACTACTACTACTACCCAAGAAATCACTAAGGCCGTCAGCCTTTACATTGCCCCAGCAGCTGGCTCAAGAGTTGCAGGAGGAGCTTTAATTCATGTCAACTAACACCGGCTTTTGTTTTTGGTTCCCGGAACAACTAGAAACACACAAAACCCATAGGACCATAGCAAGTCAAGAAAATAACATAAATGCAATACATGCAAACGGTTTCCTTCTGCGTGTGGGGAAAAAAACCCGGTCACACAAAAGAGGGTGTGAACGATGCATAGTAATGCAATCCACCTACCCACCTCGTGCAAAACGAGCCGAAGAGACGAGTAGAAAAAGCCCTTTTCTTCCCCCCCCCCCAGGTTGAGGTGCTGAATCCCCGCCATTCCGGCTTGGGAACGAAACGCAGGCCGTCCCTCTCTAGGGAGGCGTAAGCTAAATCTACCGTCGCTCTTTAGGGTAGGGGAGACCTGGGCCTGCTCACCTTCGGTCAACTCCCGGCCGGACAGGTTTAATTGGCCGCTCTTCCTAGCCGCCCGAAGCAAGCCCTGGGGGATGGCGGCCGCGTCGGCCTCATCCTGCCCAGCGCCCCGCCTGAAGCCCGCCAGGGAGTGGCCCGCGCCCCGTCTCCGAGCGCCAGACATCGCGGGCGCCTCAGCTCTTCTCCCGCCTGAATTCCAGGGAGGGGGCGGGAAACGCGGCTAGCCGGCCTTTCCGCGCAAAGAAGACGGGCCGGGCTGTTCCCACTGCCTCCGCCTTTGGGAGCAGGCGTGAGAAGAGCTGAGAGGCAGTCTTGTGAATCGAGACCGCGATTTTTGCTTTAAAAGTTGGGAAGTGAATGGGGAAGGATCCCGGTTAGTGACTCTCAAGGAAACGCCGCCTCTGCGAAATGAAACTACGCGTCCACTTATCCTCTTTCCCGAATGGGCGTCTCCTTGAGATTCACGATTGTGCTTTTGCTGTGAAGTAGGTTAAGGCTGAACCAGGATCAAGGCCCTGCTTCCAGTCCTGTCCAAATAGTTATGATTAAGATTTCTTACCACACTATGTTAATCAGCTCATCATTGCAAGAATGTGGTTGGATTCACATAATTACTAAAGCAGAATCCCAGGTTAATGTACACCATATTACAGAGCGTTCTGCATCCAAATAAACATTTTATATTTGGTCTGCAAACAAGATGACTGGGTTTACAACAATAAACCAAACTACAAATTCTACAGTTGTATGTTACAAAGGAATGGCAGCACTTTAACAGTAGCTGATGTGGGGAGAGACTAAGCAGGATCAGACTATGTTGTGCATTGGTGGAAAAATAGTATGACTTCTCAGGACTATAGTAGATTGGGAAGTTTTTTTAAAAAGCCAATCCAGGAGGCAATGGCAAATTACAATATTGTTGCCAAAAAAATCTTTGTGGACGCATCCAGATCTATATACTACTAAAATTCTGATTGTCATGACCCATCATTGGGTGAAATGGTACATCAGAAGAGCAACAATTTTTGAAGCAAAGTACCTCAAATGGGCTAAATTATAGAATGTGTTCATAATCTGGGACCCATGATTCCTGGGAGAATGACATTTGGAGAAATTGTGGCTGCTTCAGTGCAGCTGCGCTCCTGAGTTCTGCCGTTGCTGCGGTTCCATGACAGTTACCCAGGCAGTCTTGCAATCCCTCATTCCCATCCTCACTCAGCAGTAGACACATGCCTGCTGGAAAGAGGAGATTTCCAATGCTATCTGCCAGGTTCTCCTAAGGAAATTCAATGGGGGAAGTCTGCAGGAAGTTGGAAGTCACTCCTGTTCCACTGCTTTATTATCCACTCTTGGTCATTCTGTTTCTGTTTAGGTAAAGAAGTATCTTTGAAACAATGACCCCAAAAAAGTACAAGTTCTCTAGCATTCACCAAACCTCAAGCTCATTTCAAGGATGCCCTTACTCATGGGTTGAGCAAACCTAGCCAGTCTGTATCACATCTAAGTACAGCTTTATTGTCATTAATACTGGTGTGTCATTTTACTATTTCATATTTTCTGTCCATTCATCTCCATACACACATACACAGAGAGGGGGTGAATGAACAGAATATATCTGTCTGCCTGCCTGCCTGCCTGCCTGCCTACCTACCTCTTCTGTCCAAACTTATAATGAAAGGCCCATAATTCACAAAATTAAAACATTAGTGTGCTAGTCTTAAGATATCACAAGCCTTTTTGCTTTTATAGCAATATAAGCATCACTTCTCTGGAAATCAAGAAAGCATTTCTAGTGAATAAAATATTTAATATTAAAATACTTTTAATGTGCAATTTTATACAGATCTAGCTATCAGCATTTTATTGTTCAGTCACTAAGTTGTGTCTGACTTTTTGCAATCTCATGGACCATAGCACATCATACCAGGCACCCCGTTCTCCACTGTCTCCCTGAATTTGCCCAAATTCATGTTCACTGCATTAATAACCCTATCTAATCACTTCCTCCTCTGCTGTCCCCTTCTTCTTTTGCCTACAATTTTTCCCAACATCAGGGTCTTTTCCAACAAGTCCTCTTCTCATTAGGTGGCCAAAGTATTTGAGCTTCAGTTTCAGTGTCTGTCCTTCCAAAGAATAGTCAAGGTTGAAGTTATCAGCATATTGATGATTTTTTTAAAACTTTTTTGGTATGTTTCTCGAGTTAGTGGTGACTCCTGATGACTGCTGGATTGAAGGTTTTGTTGACAAGATTTCAGTAGTGGTTTGCCCTTGCCTGTTTCCTAGAGTTGAGAGTGCTTAGCACAAGGACATCCAGCTGGCTTCATGGCTAAAGCAGGACTAGAACCCAGTCTCCTGGTTTCTATCCTGATATCTTAACCATTACTCAAAACTGGCTCTGCCACCAATAATTAGATCTAACAAAAAAGTGAGGTACTGTCTTCTACTATCAATCCATTTGCAAAATGTCAGGGGTTTTTTCTAAATTCAGAAAGAAAAATCAGAATTCATATCACTTTCATCAGCTGATCTTGCGGAACATATCAGCCCAGCCTTCTGCAATCTGGTAGCCTCCAGAACATGCATAGTATAGGTATAGATCCTCCTGCTTGAGCAAAGGGCTGGACTAGAAGACCTCCAAGGTCCCTTCCAGCTCTATTCTGTTCTATTCTTGATCATTTTGAAAGAAGACTGACAATGAGAACAATCAACCAATGGAACAGACTGCCTTCAGATGTTGCTGGTGCTTGATCACTGGAGGCTTTCAAGAAGAGACCGGACTGCCACTTGTCAGAAATGGTGTAGGGACTCCTGTTTGGGCAGGGGGTTTGACTAGATGACCTACAAGGTCCCTTCCAACTCTGTTATTCTAAATCAGGGGTGTCAAACTGTTGGCCCACAGGCCGGACGCGTCACCGGAAAACCACGCCGACCCCATTGGCAATGAAGAAAAAGCTCCGCTACGTTGTACGACATCACATGATGTCGCTAATTTGACATGTCTGTTCTAAATTGTAAAGACTGGATACACGCCATATTCAATCCTGCTTTAATGCTATGGTGTAGTACTTAAACAAGCTGTTAAAGAGTGCTTTGTTAAGTTCTGCAAAAAAAGTATACATTACTTCCTCTTTAAAATTTACTTGTCAGTCAAGCTCATGTGAACATTTCACAATAATTTGAAAAGACTAATAGAAAAGACTTCGCCAAGTATTTTACATAAAATCACATAAACAGCAGGAAACAGCGTTTTTTAAAGCGACCTAATGAATAAATCATACTGCAGCCCCTCTTTCAGAGATGGGCAATAATTTGAAAAGACTAATAGAGAAGACTTCGCCAAGTATTTTACATAAAATCACATAAGCAGCAGGAAACAGTATTTTTTTAAAGTGACCTAATGAATAAATCATACTGCAGCCCCTTTCAGAGATGGGCTGTTTAGAAATATGAATAATTTCTGCAGTACTTAGAAACTGCACATTTAATATGGCTAATGGCCCAAAGACTCCTTTCTGTTTGAAAAGGGAAAATTAGCTCCACTCCGAGCTTTGGCCTTCTCCTGCGCTGGTGAACCAGCATGCCTATACATCAATAAAGAAGAATATTTGTAGCTCAGGGTTGAAATGAGGGATCCCTGATGCTTTGAGCTTGGTTTTCTTGCAAACGTTTCATTATCCAAATTGAGTAACTTCATCAGTACTAATGATGCACTAGCATCAAGGACCCCATGTATACATCAGCTAAACCACTCAAGAAACAGAGCCCCTGCCAGCACTGTTTTATTACAATGGGGAGAGACTAATTTGACAGATTTATGCATGGAATCTATCCATCACTTCGAATCAAATGGACTTTGGAAAGCTGGCACGCTAAATAGCGTTCAGAATTAGAAATCGCCCTGCCGAATAAAGCTAAGCACCAATCCCAACCGCCAGCCCCCACGCGGAAATAGAAAAAGGCTTTTTAGTGCCGCCTGCAGATCGCGCACATGCGCAGCAAGGAATCTCAACTGGGCATGCGCACACGCCAGTTATGCGTGTCTCGTTTCACCAGGCCGCCTGGTTGTGAGCAGGCGCAGTCCGGGAGGTTCTTGCGTCGTTCGGAGGGAGCCGCTGAGGAGCTTGGGATATTGCGGCCCAGGGAGTCTGGTATCGAAACGATCGTTCGGTGGCCGTTACTCTGCGCGCGAGGGCCTTTTTCTCCCTTGCGATTAGAGTGACGGGAAGCGCCGAGGGACATACGAAGGAGGCGTTCTCCCGATCCCCCAGGGCCCTTAACCCCCTCTGCTCTCGATGCGTTTGTAAGTGCCGGACCAGGAGGCAGCGCGATGGCTTCAAGCAGCGGCACCGATGTGATTCAGGTCACCAATGTCTCCCCGAGCGCCAGCTCGGAACAGATGCGGACTCTCTTCGGCTTCCTGGGGAAGATCGAAGAGTTGCGCCTCTTCCCTCCCGAGTAAGTTCCGCTTCTCCTCGAGAGACGGCGGTCGGTTTTTAAAGGCCGCGGCCTCATTGAAGCCATTGCTCGAGTCTTCTTAGGCCCCGATCGGCCGGGGTGGGGCCGCGCGAGGATGAGGGCCCGGAGGACAGCGCAGAAATAGACAAGCTGGCCGCGGTGGTTGCCGCTAAAGCGGATCACGCGGTCCCTTCCGCGCCATCCCCCGCTCCATCTTGAGTTTCCGGCGCTGGGGCGCCCTTTCTTTGGCTCGCCGCCCTCGCCTGCTTTCGAAACCCGGGGGGGGGGGGGAAAGGCAGGCGGCGGAAAAAAAAGACCGGCGGGGGGCGCTGATAAGACGATTTTGAACGCAACACGTATTTGTGTGTTAGTTAGGGGATTAGGCATTTTCAAATGCTGTTCGGGACGCGCTTGGCCAGCTTCCGTGGCAGAGCCACGTTGTGGGGTGGATTGGTTTTATAAAGGACAGTGTTTCTCAACCTTGACAATTTTAAGGCCTGTGGACTTCAACTCCCAGAATTCCACAGCCAGCAATGCTGGCTGTGGAATTCTGGGAGTTGAAGTCCACAGGCCTTAAAATTGTCAAGGTTGAGAAACACTGAGGAAAAGTGCTGTATTGCGTGGGGGGGGGGGTGAAACTTCTGTTGTAAGAGGCGAAAGAGTTAAGCTATGGTTTAATCCAGGTTGTTTCCTGTTGCCAGTGACATATAACACAAAGTTGATTTTTCTTTTCGATTTTGTTTTTTTTTTGGCAGCCATATTAGCATTTGTAGTTTTTGTAATTTTCAGGTAAAAGTGTCTAATGTTATGTTTCGATGAGTGTTTGGGGCGTAAGGATAAGCCCAGACCCTTGGGATGTGGTCTTGTTGATTCCACACTAGGCAGTATAACCCATGATTTGGATTTTGAATTGATAAGAGCCATAAGAAGTAACCAGTGTAAAAAAAATGTTCCCCTCCTTCGTTGGGAGTATATTTGGGAACTTGTGCTGTGGTGTCTGAAAGAGAGCTGGCGGGGGTCAAAACAGGAACATAGTTTTATTATAAATCCAGAACAGATTCCTATAGTACCAATAAAGGAGAATATTTGTAGCTCAGGGTTGAAATCCTAGCAGTGATGATGTTACCTAGTTTGGTTAATGCAACATCTGCAAGAAAACAACCAAGCTCATCAGAGACCACCACTGTGGTAGATTACTGTAATAGAAGTAATGCTGAACTGTTGAGGTCGGCCACAGATCAGTGAAATAACCAAAACGTTTTTGTTTGTTCAGGTTTCAGACAGAACAAAATCCAAATAGTGTGAGGAGGCCAAATTGCTACATCTCAAGTAGATGCCAAGGCAACATATAACCTACTGGCCCAACCACTCCCCAATTTTCTTGTTACTTGTCTCTTCTTGCCTCAGCTAAGCATGTCCCTGCATGACATCTGCCATGGCCCCCACCTATCTTCCCACCATCTTTCTTGCCTTCCCTCTTCCATTGAGAGAGGAAGATGCTGGCCTTCAGTAAAGTTCCAAGAATCTGACTCCATTTACTTCTGGCAATAAGAAAAGGCAGCAGGCTTGGCCTGTGTCCCATATAATCTGAAAGCATATTCTAGAATGGCTGCTAACAATCTGGTGGCCTCTAGAGCAGTGTTTCTCAACCTTGACAATTTTAAGGCATGTGGACTTCAACTCCCAGAATTCCACAGCCAGCATTGCTGGCTGTGGAATTCTGGGAGTTGAAGTCCACATGCCTTAAAATTGTCAAGGTTGAGAAACACTGCTCTAGATCAATGGGACTGCAATTCCCATGATCCCTAGCCAGTAAAATATAGCATACATTGGGTTTTATGGTGAAGCATACTTTTAGGGGAGGGGGTCCAGGTTAGGAAAAAGATGCTTCCACAGATAGTCACAGTATGCCCAAAACACAACAGGAAAGAAGGGACCTTTCTACAAATTCAGATTTTCTGCATGAAAAAGGAAAAGAAGCCCTGCAAAATGTAATTATGGGATATTATTGAAATATGGAAGCCACCCAACTATTACAGGGTTACATCTCAGAAAATGTCTGCATAGCATCAGTACAAGCATAACTTGGCCCTAATATAATGTTAAGTTATACTAATTACCCTGAAATAACAAGTTGGGAAGTAAAAACATTTTTCCCTGGAAGAGGATTGGTTGTTGATTTCCCACCATAAGTGACATGATTCTGCCTGGGCGTTTACTTTATGGATATAGCTACAAATCTGGATCATTTTGTTTATTTGATTTATAGCTCTTTTTTAATTCAGCAGTTTAAGATAGTTCATATTATATTCTGTCCTATTTTTCTCAGGGAAAAAAATCTCCCAAGTGATAGATTGGACTGAGAGTGTGTGTGACCCAAAGTGCCTGATGAGGTTCTGTGGCTAATGATGAATTAGCATCTGGTTCTTCTCAACTCTGATCCAACACCATAATCATGCTACTTCACTTAATCTTTTATTTGGTGCAAAGTTAAACCTTTGGTGGGTTCTTGGTGTTGTCTGAGCTTGATGGTTTTCCTGTAGCCATTCCCCAGCCAGGCTAGATAACAGAGCAGAAAATAACCAGAACCCTACAGTTTAGCTCTGAACTACCGGTAGTAGATATGTTTTTTGTCACTGGAAAAGTAAAGTACTTACCATCATTAATATGAAGTGTATACAATGCACTTTGCATGTATTTCTTTAAGAGAGAAATGATATATTGCCCTGAGGGAAGATTTTTCTCTCAAGGAGGAAAAATTCAAGTTATTATCTATTGCCTGTGACATCCTATCAAGAATGTCGGTTACATCTTCCCAGTTTTCAGTTTTAGATTAAATCTTAAATACACATAGTAAGAACCAAGTGTATGTCTGAGTGAACAACTCAAGGGTTGCCCTCTTCGTAATTTTGAAAGGGTACATGAATATTAATATTATTTATACTTATTTAAGTTTAATTGAAATAAAGTATAAATCTGATTCTTCTCCAGCCATGCATTTAATCATTTTCCCTGTTCTATAACATTAAAAACAGTAAGCATTTTTGGAAAAACTCTGAGGTCCATGCCCAATACTTTTTTATATAGTCCCATAAGTCAAATAATGTCTTAACCTTTGTTCATGTTACATCTGATGTTCATATTCTGATTTTTTTTCCAGTGACTCCCCTTTGCCTGTTTCTTCCCGTGTGTGTTTTGTAAAGTTCCAAGAACCTGACTCGGCAGTTGTGGCTCAGCACCTGACAAATACTGTATTCGTTGACCGAGCATTGATAGTCGTACCCTACGCAGAAGGTTTGTGAATTGTTTAAAGATCTATGAAGCCATAGACCTCTGATATTAAATCCTGATGTAGTTGAATAGCATAAAGTTTAGCATATAAAACATCCAAGCTTTTTGCATTTTTAAAACCCTTGGTATACCCTCATCTTTGATTTCTTTACAACAGACAGAAAATACTAATTCAGCACTTTCTGGAGCTTGCCCATCCGTTTTTGCAAAGGCTTTTAGAATAATTTTATATTCATGCAGCATTATTTGATTTATTTTCACCAGACTGCCTCAATAATTTTTTAAGCTATCTTTTTTAAATGAAATATATAAACAAGCAATGTTGCTTTAAGTTGTCTGGCATCTGTTATCTCATGGTTCATTCTCCCTCGTGGAGAGTTAGGGAATACATATCATCAGTTACAAGGCAATGTTCTGCCTGTTTTAGTTGACAATTGAAAAGCAGTTACCCTCAACATAAATTCTGGTACACCAAGGGTTTGATATCTCTTGTTAGTCAGAAAATATCTGCAAAGGTGCTAAATGGGCACTGGGTATTAGATCTTATTCCACATTTTCTTATTCAACCTTGCTATATATTCTAGAATTTCTCTAAAATAATAAACTCTTCTCTCTTATTTGTGTGTGTGATTTTTATAGTGGAGAAGGCAAATGCAAAAGCCCTTCCAGATGACTGAAACAGTGGGGTCCTCTGCAGCTACAGGGGATTCTAGACATTAACTAAAGGCCAGCAAGCACTCAAGTCCCCAAGTGTTTTCCCGGTGTAAATCACTCACTTGTTAACAACATTTTTTCTCTTCTTTTTCTTACATTTTTAGGGTGTTACAGTAATTTGAAAAACAATGAGCAGGTTGGAAATATAACTAAAACTGCCAAGAAGACTGCTCTTCTAATGAGCTCTGTTGAACCACTATAGATTGCAGCACAGCTCTTTCAAAGGCACTGTTAACTGATAAACTAGCACTCATTTTATACCACGAGATTACAGTAAACGCTTAAGCTGCACTTCTGCATACAGAGATTACTACATCTCATTAAAATCAACGGATTTACGCAGACTAATTGTGCTGGAATGTAATCTTATGTTTTATATATAGTATCTCGTTTTACTCATTAACAAGGCAGAAGAATATGCCACAGGCAGGTCTGATTGATTAATTAATGTTAGGATATTCCAAACTGAAACTATAATTAAGATCCACAAAGTTTAACCCTCATTGGTTTAACGTGGCTGAATAGAATACTTTAAAGTATTGCTTCTTACATATAATTCTGACAATGTCAGATACATCTGTGTCTGAGTCTTACATATTTGCTGTCTGTATTAGGGCCAAGCTAGATGCGACAGTAGCTGTGTTTTTAAATATGGATTTCGTAGAAAGAGGAAGGGTGGGATGCTGCTTTTTAGAGCAAAAGGGGGCACGTGGGTGAAGTGTATAGCCGCCTTCCTGTGCCTGCAATTTAACCTCCTTGCAGTCTGTCTTCCTTTGTTTTTTCTTTATCTGAGTTCCAGTGCTGCAACTGTGCCAGCACCCGCAGAAAGCTACTGTGGTGAAATAAGCAGCAGGCTGGGGTAGGTTTCAGGGCCCGTGCCTCTTTGTATTCCTTTTATTACTAAACATGGATATAGACCTTTTTATTGTGATTGGGGAAGGAACACACGCTGTCGTGTTCACCTTGGCTCTAATTAACTGAACCAATAGTCTCCAAAATATTTGCAAGTTAGTGTTTAAGAATAGTATCTCTCTTAAGAGCTTGAATGGTTTTTATACGTAATATTTTTTCTCTCTCTCTCTAAACATGACTTTAAACTCTGCTAGAAAGATAAGATGACTGATAAATCTCTCACTGCGATATCGGTCAAAAAAAGATGACTTTTCTGAATTTTTCTGAGGCTTGTTTAATGCAATTTGAGCAGTTGTTACCTATCAAGAACTCATTGGGTTTTTAGGATCTGCACCATTTTGTAGTTGGCAGGATATGACAATTCTGGGCACAGTGGTTTATCAGAATAATGGACCCATGGATTTTCCTATGAACTTCGTCTGCTCTGTTCTCGCAAATCTTCCTTATCTGTGAAAGAATATGGGTATCAACTCTTCAATTCTTCTTTTCACAAGGCCCCATTTTTGCTAGTGCTTAAGCATTGCTGAGGGGAAAAAAACATTTCAAGATCAGTGAAACTATTCAGTTGCATTGAGGCACATGCTTAAGCACTCTGCTGAATTGAAATCTTTACCCTTTGCTACTGTGGCGATACATATTACCTCTCTACAAATATTAAAGTATGCATTGTACTGATCATATTCCCTAGTATCAAGTCGCATTTCTGTTTTTGGTGTGTTACATACATCTTGGTGTTGATTGTTGCTTTGTGTTCTAGACTTAACACAAAGTTCACGGTAAGGCATAGTACTATAATCTTTGTGATGAAATGGAAGGTTTGGAAGCAATGTAGATATTAAAACAGTGACTTTGGGTGGGTTTATGTAGGTTCTTTGGTTAATGTTTGTTTCTTTTGTCTGTTTCTTTTTCTTCATTTCTACACATTCATGCAGTATGTCATGGTTCTAACAAAGCAGCAGTAAAAAACTCTTGACGCATGAAAATTAACTGGTGAGGGGCCTCATTGTTTTTTTTAAATTGTAGTTTTATTTCTGAATAACTTTTTTCCTAAAAACGAGAGGATCAGATGCATGACTACTTAATGGATGCAGATCTTCTGTGAGGTGTCTCAAGAGAATTTTTAGCTAGATGCCAGAAATGTTATAGTTGCACTAATTGTGTGTAAACATAAATAATATCCTCTTGAGACATAATTTGCATGCAAATTTATCCCATAATCTCAGTAGATATGTTTATATTGATGCATTAATGCCCTGTATCTAAATGACCTTTCCCCCCCCTTTTCCCACCATAACTTTTGGTATTGAAATTATGACAGCTCAGTGACAGAAGAAAGATAACAGTGCTGTGTATTATACATTTGTTTATATTATCGGCACTTCTCAGTATAGGTGGAAGGAACCATTACCTTTATTTAACAGTGGTTTTTCTTTTTTGTTGTTGTGTTTTACAGTTCTTTTCCCTGGTTCAGCCTGAACTATATACCAGGCCCTGCTGAAAATACCACCCAACAGTTTTCTTCTGCAGCTTATCCAGTTTCTCTTAAGTGCCCTGTACATATTGTATGTTTTATGATGAGATGCAGTTTTTTTTAATATGTCTTGCAGAAACGGTTCTGGTATTTGCAAATATATAGTACAGTTGTCTTATTGAACTCTCTCACGTTGGGGGCTTGGGCACATTAACAGATTAATCCATATGTATAGGGCTTTTGCTGTTGGTTAAAATAACAACAATCAACATTTACTGTTTGTCTCACGTTGGGCCTTTTGAAGGTTATTCTTTGTTCAGGGATAGGCAATAAAAATAGACACTTAGCAGACTACAAGCTGCAAATCAGAAGTTTATTCTGAAAGGGCAATACTCAGCAGCATTCTTGGTACAGTAACCATAACACAGAGTGGAGCATGTATTTTACTGCACAGGTAAGAATGTGTCACATTTTAGGTGTTTACATAAACACATACACGCGGACACATATGCAGAACCTACATTTGGACCTTTGTGGAGACCTTCATATCCAAATGAGAAGTCAGCAAAAGCCCTACACTTTTTCTTACCTTCTCTTTAAGTTTTACAAAATTGTATGGTAGGTGTAAAAGAAATCATAGTGAACTGTGCCATATTATTAACCCCTAAATCAAACTTTTTTTGTCTTGTGTATCTTGATTTTTCTGTGTGCTTTATAGTGAAGCAGCCGACACGAGTCGTTGTTCATAAAACAGCTTTTGAAAGTTGAGAGCACACCCCTGGAGAACCGACTGTGCTTGCTTACGTTTGGTTCATGACTTAAAAATCGAGTACAGGTGATGAAATCTTGGCAGTGTTAACAAAAAAGTAGTGTGTATTGTGCTATTTTTTATTCTAGAACTTAACCTTTTGTAGAGAAAAAGGAACAAATTTTCACACATTGAAGTTTCATTCTGACAAACAAGTTAATGATAAATTATTAAGAGAGCAAACATTGTATTATAGCCAACATAAGTACTTTCAGCAAACTCAGATGGTGTTTCAGGGAGACATTTTCTGGGTGTATTTGTGTGTGGTTTTTTGTTTTTTGTTTTTAAAAGAAAAAAAAAGATAAATTGGGGGGTAACTTCTAATGCAAAGTTGTCTCTCTGCAGGAGTTATTCCTGATGAGACTAAGGCTTTATCTCTCCTGGCACCAGCTAATGCTGTGGCAGGCCTTCTGCCGGGGGGTGGACTCCTGCCTACACCTAACCCGCTTTCTCAGGTAAGAAGTACAGGGTGCATAAAATACAGCAAAATTATATTATTTATGTTCCTTTGTTTCTGGGAGGCATGCTTATTCAAAGTTATTATAGTATTGGTTGCAGAATTATAACGAATAAGAATTGCCCCCATAGTTTATAACTGATTTCCTAGACTGAATCCCATTCTTCCTTTTAATTCACTGGGTTGACATCTAATTCACTGCTACTTTTTTAAAAGAGTTTCCTTTTCTTCTTCGATCCATAAAGCAACATCTGAAATGAAAACATATGGAAGGTTATGACCAGAAATGACATTCAGCCATTTCTATAGCTAGGGATGAGCCCGGTGCAAGTGGCAAAAAGAATTGCTATGTTTTCATACAGCATAATACTTGCCGTGCTTATATGTCTTATCTGGTTTCTATGACCCTCTCTTAAAAAAAATTTTTTTTTAATGAAAATGCTTTATAGCAGTCAAATTATTTAAAAACCATGTCTCGGTTACTCACTGCTCCCCCCTGTAAAATCACAAAGGAGGGAGTTGTTTGTAGTTTTTAGAAAGGGGCTTTCTTGGGATTTCCAGAGTGCAATCTTTTTAGAGTAATGTCTATCATCTTGAGTTTGGTGTGGCTAACTTTCTAGAAAGTTTACGTCTATTGTAGCCTAAGATGTTTGCCTTAGAACCAGAAGTGAGGACCTTGGATCGAGATTCTAAAATGAATAAAGAACCGTATAGAAGACAATGAGAGTATTATTCTTCCTTTCCAATATCCAGAAATATAGTTTAAGAGAACACTGGGTTACAAGTGGGAAACACTACTTGTAGCAAGGATGTGAATTTCTCTTAAATGGTCTACATAGTTGCAAAATTAAAGATAAGCCAAATTTACAAATTCACAGTGGGTAAGTCAGAGACTAGAAGAAGCATGCAGATCTTGTGAAATACCTTCTTGCTTCTAATTCCTTTTTTTTGTTTCCTGCCATTCAGAGAGTGGAGACTGCCAGTTTAGAAGAGAGAAGAGAAATGCTTCTTCTGAGATGCAGCTAGTTTAGTATAAATGAAATAGTTTTGAAAATCTAACTACTATGTCATTCACTGGACTTTTGGAGGTTTAATTTGGGTGCATATTGTAAAAATTAAGAGGAAATTAAAAATGGCTAATTCATATTTCCTACTTGCGTGAACAAGTCCACGTTCACTTTATCTTCAATATTTGTTTTTAAAAATCAGCAAGTGATGATAAATATTCTTGCATGAAAATTGGATTACTATGACCAATTGCTACTGTAGCCATTAGGGCAACTGTTCAACCTAAGGGGACATCATTTGGCCAAGCATCCCATGTTTAGTCACCAGAACTTCCAGTTGGGATGGACTTGATAGCTAAAGGAAGATAGGAGGTCTCTGCATTGGATTCACAGGCGCTGATACCCAATTAGATGAATAATCTGATTTGATATAAAACAGCTACCTACATTAAAGTTAATATAATAATCAACGTCAGTACTTCAGAACTTTAAAAACTTACAAGTTGTTCCTGTTTTCCAGAGATTTGGAAAATGGTAGAACAATTAGAATGTGCTGTATTGGTTCTTTCCTTACGAAAAATGCATAGATTGTACATATTTTCATTCTTACAGATCGGTGCTGTTCCTCTGGCTGCTTTAGGAGCTCCAACTCTAGATCCAACTCTAGCTGCTCTAGGTCTTCCTGGGGCAAACTTAAACTCTCAGGTATATTGCTTTTAAGTATAAGCCTGTCTCTGGAAAATCGTCAGTTTTAACATTTATGCAGTTCCAGGCTCATGGAATTTTTACTGTGGAATTCCATAGGATTATTTTTGTTGACTCTGGTTTTCCACATCAACAAGAAACAAGTGAATTCATCTGAGTATTGGAAGATTGTGATGTACAATTGTGTATTTAACTCCGTTAGAGCAATTTATGTGCTGAACCAGTATCAGATTAGAATAGTATTGGAGGAAAGCCAATCAGCTAAAGTTCAGTGTAGAGAGAACTTTCTCTCATAGTGAAATATTTACGTGTTTTTGAAAAACACTGCACTACAATTAGCCACAAATTGGGCTTTTCTTTTTGTATTATTTTGCTTTATCAGTTTAAGATAATAATAATGAACAACATAGGAAAATATACTCCTTCAGCATCCTCCCATATCTCTCAAATCTGATTCAGAGGGTTAGGGATTCATCTGGAACAGATTTTGGTGAATTGTTGGACAATGGTAATATTTCATGCCATCAATATATTGTATAATGAGAACTCAAACTCTTTAGAAGTTCTTTAACAACAATATTAGAGTTCACACTTGGCTAATACCATTGTTATAACTGAAAAAGGTATATAACAGTTCTGACTCAAATGCAGTCTTAATTGTATTTGTCTATTGACTCTTAGATTCTGGATATATTTCTCATTGCAGCCATTTTGTAAATGGACAACTCCTCCTCCAATTGCAGAAACCTCAAATAATTGAGGACTCTTGTTTAAAATTAAATATAAAACCTTGCAAATATCGACATGAATAACTAACTAGTTATCAGAAATAAAAAAATAGCTTGGATCTATGTATACAGTAGTATTCTCAAAGAATTTAAATGTACACCAAGCTAATACATATGCTCTGAGACTTGTGGTAACTTGTATTATTTAATTTTGGCTAGATTTAAAGCCGTTTGAATGTAATTTCCCCCCCCCCAAAAAAAAATATTTATATAAAAAGCATTTTTTATTATTTTTCCTTGTAGTCTCTTGCAGCAGATCAACTATTAAAACTTATGAGCACAGTGGATCCAAAGTAAGTATGGACTTTTAGAATTGCACTATAGCGCAATTGGTTTTGAGAAAGAGGAGGAAAGGATTAAAAGGAAACCATTTGTAGGGAATCGTTGAAAGTAATGCCTTTTGGGGGAATAAGAAGCAGGACTTTTCCCCAGGCTTGCATGATACAGGTAGTCCTTGACTCATGACAACAAATTTCGGTCACTAAGCAAGGCACTTGTTACGTGAATTTTGTTCCATTTCGTGACCTTTGACACCACAGGTGTTAAGTGAATCGCTCCAGTTGTTCAGTTAGTAACACAAAGGTTAAGTGACTCTGCCTTCCTCATTGACTTTGCTTGTCAGGAGGTCAGTGCATCTGATCATGTAACCCTGGGACACTGCAGCTGTCATAAATACATGCCAGTTGCCAAGCGTCCAAGTTTTGATCACATGACCATGGGAATGCTGTAATCGTAAGTATAAGAAACAGTCACAAGTCACGGTTTTCAATGCCGTTGTAACTTCAAATAATCACTAAATAAATAGGTGTAAGCCGAGGACTGCTTGTAAGTACCTGGACTTGGGCAAGCAGTTCTTTTGTGCTGCTCTTCCACTTTTGCTGTAGTTAAAAACGAAATGGCGCTGTGAAGACTATTTTAACATGCTTAATTGGCTTCCTTAATTTCCTAAGAAGAGGAAATGGGCAAATGCTGAGACAGCACCCTCGGATCTTCTAAGCAGCATTTATCCCTGGATGCACGCTATAATTTTATTTGCCCTTTGAATTATGGGACAACATTTCATAAGTAGTAAGATGTTTTCCTCTCCTTGGTAGTGCAATTCTAATTTACTGATTGTAGGGATGGCAAATAAACAGTTGAGAAGTGGGAATTTTGGAAGATGTCGATTTTATAAGGTCCATTAATTAAGAATATTTTCAAACTATAGTTGAATTAAGTGCTGCAATTGTAGGCTTGTACTGCCAATTGTTTATATGTGTCCTGGCATTTTAATCTTATTTGTATTGTTTGATTAGGTCTCAGCTGTGAAATTTCACATGTAAATAAAAGTTCAATAAAAATTCAAAATGTAGATTAAAATTACCAAGACTTTGGTGGTATTACAAGAGTTGGCCTTTCTACTTATAATTGTATATGCATGAGAAGATTCAGCTTGTTGAAATTTATAAAAGTGTAGAAACACTAGCGACAGGACTTCAAATGTATTTATTTAGTAAATTTATATAGCCTCTGATCTGATATATGTGACGGTGAATAGCATAAACTGTTAAAAACAAAAATACAACAAAACTACCACATACCGAACAACAGTACAAAAACAACTAAAAAAAATCTGCAGGAGAATGCAATTAATTTTCCTGGCAATAACAGGCATTTTGCAGGGTGCGTACCCATGTTAAATCCTAAAGCAACAAGAGATAACAAATTATTTTTACAGATTAACAGAAAACAATTTATGCATCTGTTACAAACTAATCCCAGATTAGTCCTGGATGTTCCAGTTAGGGAGTTTATTGCAAAAGAGAACAAAGCCATTGATCTTTGCTTTTCCTTTTTTATATGTGCAGTTGAGGAAATTGCCTGGACTAGAATATTCTTCCCAATCCTTCTACTCTTGAAATGTGATGTCCAGTGATTTCTAGTTCTAGTCCTCAACTTAACAATCACAATTGAGCACAACCTTTCTTGCCGCAGTTGTTAAGTGAATCACTGCAGTTGATAAATTAGTAGCCCAGTTCTTAAGTGAATCTGGGTTCCCCATTGGCTTTGCTTGTCAGGTCGCAAAAGGTGATCATATGACCTTAGGACACAGCAACGGTCATAAATATGAACCAGTTGCCAAACATCTGGATTTTGATCACATGATCCTGCAGATGCTGCAAAGGTCATAACTATGAAAAACGGTCATAGGTCACTTTTTTCAGTGCTGTTGTAACTTTGAACGAACGCTAAATGAACGGTTGTAAGTCGACCACCTGTACTTAAAGAGAAGAAGCTGGAGGATCCCTATTAATTTCGAGTAAATTCATGGAAAAAATAAATATCTAAATACTGCATATTAAAGAACAAGAACATTCTAGGCCAGGGGTAGGCAACCTTGGCTCTTTTATGACTCGTGGACTTCAACTCCCAGAATTCCTGAGCTACCCCTGTTCTAGGCAGTGAGATTATCTAATAAAAAGGATACACTAAGCAAAAAAAAAAAATGAAAACGGCAAGCAAATTCAAGTGCTAATTTTTCAAATTCAGTTTTAAATAAGTTCGCCTAGTCCTGAAATTAACAGCTAACACATGCTTTCATTTATTCATGAAAATGTATGTGCCAGTGGATTCAACTGATTCTAGACATAAATAAATAAAACAATAAAATAATTAATAAAAATTCCTAGCACCATACCTCAAAATGCCATTGTCAGCGATCAACAGTCTTTTTCACTGAATGCCTTACTAAAGGAGATTGTTGTGATTATTTTTCTAATAGATAACAAGTTATGTGTATATTCTGGTTTAAATGATCTTACAATTTAATTTGTGTGTGGTTTTTTTTTCTTTTATTTGATTCAGGCTGAATCATGTAGCTGCAGGCCTTGTTTCACCAAGTCTGAAAACAGATACCTCCAGTAAAGAAATAGAAGAAGCCATGAAACGTGTACGAGAAGCACAATCCCTGATTTCTGCTGCTATAGAGCCAGGTAAAGCAATATAAAATGTCTCCTAAGCAATTTTGTCTTCCAGAAAATTGCTGTAATACCCCTTGGTTCAGGTTCAGGAAAAACAATGCATTGTATGAAATATCAGTAAAAAGTCAGATATAAGTAAACTTTGGGAAGGACATCTGCTTAAGAATCATAACCAGTAAGTCTTTTGATATCAGTTGCTGAAAAATACAGCAATTGTGGGCTTTCCAGGAGCATATTGATGGGTGCCATTGGAAATGAGATGCTGGAATTATTTTTGATCTGAACCAAAGAACCCCTTTTATATTTGTTCTTAGGCTTGTTTAGATGTTATCCTAATCAATATTTCATTTTATATAATACATCCCGAATCTATTTATCTATAGGAATATGAATTGTTATGTTTGTAGTTAACCTGAAATATGCATTTGACCCTTAACACAATTGATAGAAATAGCAGAAAGCTGCTTTTGAGACATAAAAACTCCTTTGGTTACAGTTTATGTTTTTAAAAAATAACTTTAAAAGTGTTCACCTAATTTCTGCTAATTGTCCTGTAATTGACATTTCTTATGTTCTGATTTCAGATAAAAAGGATGATAAAAGAAGGCATTCCAGATCCAGATCGCGCTCAAGGAGGAGGAGAACACCTTCTTCTTCTAGACACAGGTCAGGGTTCCCAGAATGACTCACCTGTTTACCAAGTTTGGCAGATAAGACCTTGGTTACCATATAATATGGTAATGGCAGGCAGTAAACACTATAATTTAAAAAATAATAATTCGGAAATAAATTGTATTAAATAAATTGATTTAGGACTTATTTTTAGATAACTGTATGCGAATACAGCTGAATGAAATTCAGTGGTGAAAAAAGTAAGGCTCTACATTTAGGCAAGAAAAACCAAATGCACGGGTATAGTATAGGGGGTACCTTGCTCAATAGTAGCAACTGTGAGACAAATCTTGGAGTCCTAGTGGACAATCACTTAAATATGAGCCAGCAGTGTGCTGCAGCTGCCAAAAAAGCCAAAACAGTGCTGGGCTGCATTAAC